>NC_068289.1:41467423-41552423 GCF_025860055.1 Xyrauchen texanus | reverse complement strand
AAAATGCCTCCCCTGCATGCTCATGCTGGAATATTTTTCAGAGAAGACAGTAGTTGATGCACATACTGTGTGCCCAAGAAGTAATAATTTCCTTACAGTATTCTGTGTTTTTGTCATACTAAAAAGCATTTGTCAGTTTTATCTGTGTGTGTGTGCGTGGCCTAGGTTCACTTGTCAAAGTCAGCAGTGAAGACTTTACAGATTTTGACATATTCATTTAAAGTTGCTAATCGCATGTAAATATGCAAGGCAGGATCCCTCGGGCTCTCTTTGAAATGCAAATAAAGTGTGCAAACAAACGTTTGAATGGACAGAGGTGCAGATACAGTGAAATCACAGAGGTGTGTTACTGCTTACATTTCATTAGGACAGAAAAGAACACCCTCTTTTCTCATTACACTATTTATTAGAATTTGTTTCTAATTTTGTTGCAAATTTGGTTTCTGCATATAGATGTTTGATACGGAGGAACGGACCTGCTGCACAGCTGTTACCACATATTTTACCCTGTCAGATCTATAGAAATCGATATAAAATGTGTTTGGACAAATAAACAGACTAAAGACCATTATATCCTTATATCCCTCTATGCTTGTGTTATTCATAATTTTATGTGACCATAGTCATGTTTACATATACTGTATGATTCAGAGTCAGCTGGCAGGTTTAAGTGGAGGTATAATGAGAGAGCAGCTACTACAACATCACTTTAATTACTGAAAATGCAGCTGTTTAGTTTTGTGTCTGTACACAAGTGGGAGGAAGTATATGGAATGTATGATATAATTTAAGTTAGTGAACAAAACTTATGTAATTTAAAGTCAACATAAAATCTAAATTCACTCTATTTACTTTAACCTCGTTCTACCCCATTTTAGCTTTACTATATGCAACACATAATTAAAATGTATTTAAATCAACTGACCTCAGTTCAGGAGACTATGGGCCATCACTAAAGGGTCAAACTTTCGACGTATAGAGTCACGTGACAAAACAACATGGCACCGCTCACAGCACAGAAACGCCAACAAAACTATATCTAGTAAGAAACCTAGTTTAGTTTTTAACCAGTTTGAGTCAAAAGATCAGAATCTGTAATTTCATTCGATATGCCATTTATTTTTTAATTGAGCGATTTATCATGAAACGCCACGCTGCTAAATACAATGTACCATGTGTCTATCCATTCCCGAAATTTTTCAAAGAAAATCATCACATCTGTCTGACTGTCTGTCTGTCTGTCTATCTATCTATCTATCTATCATTCTGTCATTTTGTCTGTCTGTCTGTCTGTCTATCTATCTATCGTTCTGTAATTCTATCTCTCTATCATTTTGTGGCGCTATCTGTCTGTCTGTCTGTCTGTCTGTCTGTCTGTCTGTCTGTTGTTCTGTCGTTCTGTCAACCTATCTATCTATCTCTCTCTCTATCTATCTATCTATCTATCTATCTATCTATCTATCTATCTATCTATCTATCTATCTATCTATCTATCTATCTATCTATCTATCATTCTGTCATTTTGTCTGTCTGTCTGTCTATCTATCTATCGTTCTGTAATTCTATCTCTATCGTTTTGTGGTTCTATCTATCTATCTATCTATCTATCTATCTATCTATCTGTCTGTCTGTCTGTCTGTCTGTCTGTCTGTCTGTCCGTCTGTCTAGCTGTCTGTCATTCTATCGTTCTGTCATTCTATCTATCTATTTATCTATCTATCTGTCTGTCTGTCTGTCCGTCTGTCTATCTATCTATCTATCGTTCTGTAATTCTATCTCTCTATCATTTTGTGGCGCTATCTGTCTGTCTGTCTGTTGTTCTGTCGTTCTGTCAACCTATCTATCTCTCTCTCTCTCTCTATCTATCTATCTATCTATCTATCATTCTGTCATTTTGTCTGTCTGTCTGTCTATCTATCTATCGTTCTGTAATTCTATCTCTATCGTTTTGTGGTTCTATCTATCTATCTATCTATCTATCTATCTATCTATCTATCTATCTATCTATCTATCTATCTGTCTGTCTGTCTGTCTGTCTGTCTGTCTGTCTGTCTGTCCGTCTGTCTAGCTGTCTGTCATTCTATCGTTCTGTCATTCTATCTATTTATCTATCTATCTGTCTGTCTGTCTGTCTGTCTGTCCGTCTGTCTATCTATCTGTCTGTCATTCTATCGTTCTGTCATTCTATCTATCTATCTATCTATCTATCTATCTGTCTGTCTGTCTATCTATATATCCATCCATCTTTCACTCGTTCTGTCGTACTATCTATCAATCTATCTATCTATCTATCTGTCTGTCTGTCTGTCTGTCTGTCTGTCTGACTGTGTATCTACTTGGCAACACGGTTTGAAATTATGGTTCCTCTGATTGGAAAAACAAAATCATCCTTTTAATCCATTTCAGACCAACTATAAATATGGAGATCTACAATATTGAATATCATCAAAAGGTAATTTGAATGTATCTAAAGTATATCGCCCAGCACAGAAACACTTATTTTAAAATGAGGAGTTGTATGTTCTGGTTTCTGTGATCTGGGTTGTCCATCTCAGGAGATGTACAATCTTAATAATTCAGCAGTGGAATTGTTACACTGTGTAAACACAGCAGAAGACAAGCTGAGCAGCACAACCAGTCTATCTCTGCACCTTCATCACGTCAGGTCTGATCTGCTCTATTCTTACATCCACAGCACTGCTTATACTCAATATAACTCACATGCACTCTTGTTTAGGGATGGGAATAATAAGAAATAAACTATTCTATTATGATTCTGTGTTCTTTAAGGTGAACTGTGTTAAAAAAGATTTTCTTCTATCCCAGCTTAATATGCTGAGATGATTTATAAGCAAGCCATGTGTTGACAATACAGTGAGGACAATGCAGTCTAAAGATGTGTTGTCTATTTATTGTCATTTTATAAGGACTGAGTACAAATATACATTTTCCAGTGCATTGCAATGTCTTTATTAAACCTCCTGAGACCCAAGCGTGACAGCAGTGTGCATTTTCCACTCCCCTCTTTGATTTGAAACTAGTAGCCCCTTAAGAAAATCCACACAAAAAAAATATTAAAATTCATAATTTATTCATGTTTTTGAGACAGTACAGACATTACATCAGAAATGAGCATAAATAAGTATAATTCAATGTATTGGCCAGCATAATCAAATCACTCCCAACCATGTTAAAATAAAATATACATTATAAATTCTGAATCTATGTACTGATTATGATTGTCCCATGACTGCTAAACATGTTCAGTGGTTCAAATATCATCTTCAGCCTGAAACTGAACTTGAAATAGGAAGTTTGGATTGAACGCACTTAGCTGCATAGAGAGCTATAGGATGCTCCCTTGCTCCCTATGTAGTGAATGACTTAACCTCCAGTGTGCTGTGTAATCTATAAATGGGCATTATAACTGAAATATACACAAATTAATCGGAATCGAATCAAGCTTCTGAATCAGAATCCAACTGAGTTGGGACATCTGTATCAATTCATTACTCAGCCATACTTTGTATTAATTCATGACACACACTGTCTCTCGTCACATACAATCTAGACTGCAAACTTACAAATCATTACCCAGACTTAAACGGAAACCTTAAACATTATGTTATGTAAAAAATATTAAATGTAAAAAATCAAAACCGAAGGTCATGAGAATGATTTGGTTCTGGAATTCTTTGTATTATCATTTTTTAAATTTGGAACCAGTTCTGAATTAGAACTCTTATTTATACCCTAACCCTATTCTGGATTATCACTCCAGATTGTTACACCTCAGATCTGTCAATTGATAATAGAATCCTCCAAATCGAGATCCTCATCTGCAATGACAATTAACTCATCAAGCTGTTACTATAGTAACAATAAAGTATATAACAGTGGGGGGCAGTCATTACAATTAACCTTTATAACACTGTCTGTTCTGTTTTAATGTCTTAGTCTGTGTAGCGCGGAAAAGAAAAGAATAGAAAAAATCTCTTTGGGGATTTGTGATTTTTCTTTTCCAATCATTTCACAGGCCGAACTCAAACTATATTTGAAATGGTACAATTACGCACGTCAGGTTACACTTTAGTGAAGGCATGCACATTATTTAGTATAAAGTCATGCTAAAGAGTGAACACAGCACTGTTTCTGATACTTGCTCTTGTAGTTAGAGCTCTAATCAGAAACAGTCTATATTCTCGTTCTCTGCAGGGAGACAGATCTCATTGTGGTCATTACATGTGCCGTCAGAGAACCGTTTTCTTCGCTGTTTATTCAATTACTTGTGCGAGTGAAATGATTAACAGCTCATGTTCTGTTTGTTGCACTGTATTTGTGTTATCTGTCAATAGAAACACTTTAATTGAAGTACAGATGCTGCTTAAACAGAGAAAACTGTTTCAGCTTGGATCTTAGAAACTACTAAGGTTTTATTTCTAGTGAAAAAATATTTATACTGTATTTTTGTATTTAAAAAAACACACATCTTATAATGGTATTTTTTACTAATTGGAGAAAAAAATTGCATAAGCTTTGGACTTGCTAATACATCAAGTTAGCTTGAATGTATTTACTGTGAATTGATACAAATTCTAACTATGGGTTTTCTCTAAATTCATAGCCTCAAATACCTGTAATGAGCAATATTAGAGATAGTAATAATAATAAAAAAAAAATATATATATGTGTGTGTGTGTGTGTGTGTGTGTGTGTGTATATATATATATACGTGTGTGTGTGTGTGTGTATATATATATGTGTGTGTGTGTATATATATATATATGTGTGTGTGTGTGTATATATATATATATGTGTGTGTGTGTGTGTGTGTATATATATATATATGTGTGTGTGTGTGTGTGTGTGTGTGTGTGTGTGTGTGTGTGTGTGTGTGTGTGTGTATATATACGTGTGTGTGTGTGTGTGTATATATATATGTGTGTGTGTGTATATATATATATGTGTGTGTGTGTGTGTATATATATATATGTGTGTGTGTGTGTATATATATATATATGTGTGTGTGTGTGTGTGTGTGTGTGTGTGTGTGTGTGTGTGTGTGTGTATATATATATATATATATACTATCTCTAATATTGCTCATTACAGGTAACAATTTGAGGCTATGAATTTAGAGACAATCCATAGTTTGAATTTTTATCAATTCAAAGTAACGTATATATATATATATATAATTTTATTTTATCTCTAATATTTCTCATTACACTACAAGTATTACACTACACGCTATACATATGTATGTATAATGAAATATCCCATTGAAAAATGTATATAAAAAATAAATAAAGTGCAATGTTGAATTTCAGATATTTATTAATTTATTTTATTCAATAAAACTTTTTTTTTACATATAAGAACATGTATGGCTAATTTTAAATGTATTGGTCTGAGACAAGCTTAAAAAATAGTTTTTGTGTTTAAAGCTATTATAATCTATACTTTAAAATATTTTTTTCTTCTTTCAAATCATCCTAGGAGAAAGAAAAGTTTCCCTAACTGAAGAATCACCCACACACAGTGTATATATATATATATATATATATATATATATATATTTAATTTGAAATATTTCCACTCTCGTTATTATTGCTGTAAGGCCTCATGTACTGCACGTGAAGCTGTGTTCAGGTCAGACAGGCTTTTCCCTTCAAGTCTTCAAACATGTTGTGACGGTGCGAGTCTCCTGGCAGTGTGTCTGCTTTTCAGTTATGCCACATTTAACTGAGTCCTCCTGTCTGCTGCCAACAACCTGCGCCAGTCGCCCGTCCACGCAGATAAACGCAAGGCGACAGGTATGCTGGCCGGTAACTCTCCAAACACCACCTGTGCCCTCTACATCACCCCACAATCTCCATTGATGTGGATTTGCTTCATTCTTAAGAGCTGTCTTACAAGATTCCCCCTTTGTTTTTGTTTTTCTTCACCTTTTCAAATTATTTAAAAATAATATTAATAATCATTTTGTTTGAATTAATTTGAAGGGATTTAATCTAATCTTTTTGTAAAAACTTGCATTCAGTTTGTCACTTTGTTGCCATTTCTGCCCCAAGCCCTGGTTCATTTCTGCCCTGGTTAAAAATGCAATAAAATCAGACTTGTTTGATGGTGCCATTATAGCAGACAGGTTTTAAATGCAGACCCTATAAAGATTTGTTTGTGTAGGTTTTACAGATGAGTACCCTGGTAAAGAAGTTCCATATGTTTACAGATTGGGCACATTCAAGAATGATAATTACACAGCCTGCTAATAAGTATATTTATGCATAATCACGTAAATCTGTAATTACCAAAACAGTGTCGTATTACACACTCCGTTAGTATGTAAATAGTGCAGTTTTGCAGTGAGTTAGAGACAATCAACTACTTTTGTGTTTTATTGAATAAAATACTGCTACAGTGTTTGTGCACACAAACATTGTTGTTGTTGTTGTTGTTGTTGTTGTTGCATTGGTTGCACAATCAATTAAATATTAAACTCACTAAACATTAATAGAAAATACCATGAAATAACATTCCATTGAATTAAGTCTCATGACACATTCAATACAGGTTTCCAGTCATTTGTGATTCAAGGATTTTGAATATAATTTTCAAGATAATGCCATATTTTAAAGCTGAGTATAATTAGAAAAGTAATTGCAAACTGTAAAGGGAGTTCAATGGGAAGGAGAAGGCGAGAACCGGCTTGTCAATATAAATAATATTTTAATAATAAACTGAAAGAAAAGACACAAACACACATGACGGACATGTCCGTAAACTATCTCTCTCTCATCGCACCATTGGCTGCCATTGGCCTTTATCCCTCTCGGAGGCTTAATTTGCCTGATAAGGGACCGGGTGTGTAGAATCACCACCTGGCCCCGCCCTCCGCCCTGCCACATTCCTCCCTCGTTCTCTCGTACACCACCCATCCCTCTTTCCCTGGGGGAGGGGGTGCTTTAAGCCTGGTCTGCCGGCAGGTCATCCCCATGTACCTGGACGAGGGAGAGGACAAGGGGAGGGAAACAGAAATAATTAAAATGGGGGGAGGGGGGGGGTACTTCCTGTAACAGTGTAGTACCCCCCAAAAAAAAAACAATTATATATAAACGGAGATATGGGGAGAGGTATTCTAATGAAAGTGCTTTTAGCCAGCACTTTAAAACTCACTGTTGGAACTAATGATGACATTCAAGGCAACTGTGGCCAGGGGTTCTAGAGGAATTTGACAAAAATATTCATTAAAAGGTCTAATAATTAATATATTGATTAATTAGTCCAGCACTGATTTACAGTCACACTTTATCAAGTCAAGGGGTTCTAATTACCGTGCCATTACACCAGAGTTTGACCTGAACATTCTTTTTGTCACTTGTAATGAAAAAGAACAGTTCTTTTGACGGCGTTTGGATTTCTGACCTGTAAAATTTTAATAGACTACAGAGCGAGCGGGACATGGGTTGGTGGTGAGGGGCGCGGGCTAATATCCCTGAGTCTGGTTAAGTGGCTATACACCCCGAGTGCTCAAATACCTCTCTAGAGCAGAGGTTTTCAATTGGTGAGGCGCGCCTCCCTTGGAGGGCGCCAGAGAGCCCCAGGGGAGGCGCAGCGTGGGGGGGGGCATAATGGTTCACTTCTGTACTCGTCTGTCCTGTTAGCTTGCGTGATAAATTGCGTGTTATGCATATGCGAAATGGATCGCTTTGTAGTTTCTACAATACAAAAGTATACAGGAGAGGAGGCAGATTCTGGGCCAAGCAAAAAACTGAGGAAGTATGATCACGAATATTTAAAGCTGTGATTTTCGTGGACCGGTCACGATGATGTGCCGCAACGTGTGTTATTTGCAAAGAGGTAATAGCAAATGATAGTATGAGATCTTGTAAGCTCTGACGTCACATTGAGGCCAAGCACTCTAGTCTGGTTGCCAAGTGGCTGGAATTTTTTGACAGAAAGCTGAAAGAATTGCAAACACAAAAGAGAGTAATCCAGACTTTTAGCTCTGTTAATACTAAGGCGAATGAAGCATCATATTGTGTTGCTTTATGTATAGCGATCATCAGTGAGTGCGGGTTTTCCGCTTTGACCCAGCTTAAAAGCAAATACCGATCAAGGCTGTCGGTGGAGGACAATTTACGTTTATTCTTTTCTACCGTGCAGCCCCGCATCGATCACCTGTGCGCATCAAAAGGTCAGACTCATTGTTCCCACTGATGTAGGGCCGATTAAAATGAAGAGGCAAATTCGGCCTACAGATTTTGTTCTTTTCTTTTTTTTTCTTGAAAAAATTACGTTTTTTTATTTTTACGCATTTGATACTGTGACAAAACAGCGCTGTCCATCTCGCTGATCTTGTTTGATGTTAATGTTTTCAAAGTTGAATTGGCCTTTAAAATCTCAAAAAATAGATCTTATTCAGTTCAGATAACGTTCGTAGCCTTTGGCTGTTAATGAACATGTTTCCAGTTTAGTTATTTGAGGGTTATCTGTTCAGGGATCAGTAAATAGAGCTGTCCATCATGCTGATTTCATTCTATGTCTGATTTTGTTGGCTATTTTTGTATAGGGCTGTTGAGAATACTTCGTTTTTTGATTAAATTCATTTTGAGTGGAACATAGCCTAAAGCAATACTAATGAAAGTATAACTACTACTAATAGTAGTAGCCTAATAGTAACAATAATAATAGCCTAATTAGTGGTTGTGGAGGTGTCTTCTAGGGGGAGGCTCACTTTCACCCAATTTGAAAACCCCTGCTCTGGAGGAATCTGTTGCACTCCCTCTGCTTTAACTGTTTCCTCTTCTCCATATAACACACTGGGGCCCACAGACAATGAATGCTATACTCTCATGGGTGGCAAATGATGTAATACATTTAGCTATTTTACTATGTAGCCTATTTCATTATTGGGTTTGTCTTCAACTTCATGCACTTTTAGAACTGTAGATTTCTAGGAAGTAAAGTCCCATCAAAACATTTTTCACACTCTCAATCATTTTTGAAATTTGTAACTAACAATGTCCAGCAGTGTATGTACATGACATATCCCACCACTGTGTCAAATCTCAAATTTGGTTTTGTGTTTAACCTTGTGCGACCCTACATTCACATGTGCGGAGTGGTGGTGTAGTGTTCTAAACCACATAACTGGTGATCAGAAGAACACTGGTTCGATCCCCACAGCCACCACCATTGTGTCCTTGAGCAAGGCACTTAACTCCAGGTTGCTCTGGGGGGATTGTCCCTGTAAGAAGGGCTCTGTAAGTAGCTTTGGATAAAAGCGTCTGCCAGATGCATAAATGTAAATGTATTTTGGATTCGCTATATGCAACTTATTCTGGCGCACCTAGTCATGTGTTGATATCCGTGAAGCATTATCGCATTGAGAATCAATGGGTTCATCCAAAAGCTGACAAATGTTGCTTTCAGAGGCTTTATATGGATGAAAATAAGGTACATTTTGAACTGTTCTGAGACCAGTGCAGATAGACAGCACACTGGAGGTTAAGTCATTCACTAAATAGGGAGCAAGGAAAATCCTACTGCTCTCTATGCATCTAAGAGCATTCAATCCAAACTTCCAATAATAGTTCAGTTTCGGGATGCAGATGATGTTTGAAACATATTTTACCATTAAAATTACATTTTTATAGTTTGTGCAATAATGGTGGACATTTTTGATTGTTTTTTTTTTAGCCTATCCTGAGAAATATTCACTAAAGTGACAATCAAAACAATCCACTTGGCTCAAAAATGAATGGGAACAAAACTCTAAGTGCTTAATAGCGCATTTTCAATGCATTCTTGAAAACCCAAAAAGGCTCAATGTAAAACTACAACAAAATTCTCAAAAGTATAATTGGGATTGGTAATAATATATTGATCTACTTGGATACAAGCACACACTTTTTGTAGACGACATTCAGCACTCGGTTAATGAAAAGGCGTTGAACAGGAATTGAATCATATTTTCCACTCCATAGAGTCAGAAAATGGTTCAGACTCTTGTGAGTGCAGTCAGGAATCCCAATTTGCCTGCTGGAAATTGGAAATGGTGGAACAACGAGGCGTGATGTTGTTAAAGAGCGTGTTCTCTCGCAGTGGCCCGGTGGCTGAACGGCGGCTGTAGGGTCTGTGTTTGCTTTAAGAGGACCTGCAATGTGGCGGTGGATTTGGAACTGATTACAGTCGCCACTCTGGTCATTCTGTGAACAATTCACCTCTTCAGCCAAACAAACAAGAGCTCCAACTCATGATGTGAAAGTTGACTGTCTGCTCGACAGGTTTGTAGCTTTGTTCAGACTATTGTGGACTAAAGTGGTAATCAAAGTCTGGTTAAACATTAAGAAATGTCAAGCTGAAACCATTTGACAATGTTATACCAAACTATGTCCAAAGAGGATGTTACAGATGGATGGGTGGATGGATGAGTGATCAAACAATCAATCTAGTTCAAATGAAGTAACATTAAATGCTTCAATATAATATTCCCCTCCTATTCAAGCTGGAACTGTCACTTTCAGAGTGCACATTCACATTAGCATCCTCTCTCTCTTTGGGAAATTTGAAGGACGTAGTCCACATTGATGCAAATTTATTAGAGAAAATCTATTTGGGGTGGTACATTTTTTCATTTTCTTACTCCTTTTTCATTATGAAATAAATCATTATTCCTGTCTGAACATGAAAGGAATGTTAGCTTTTTGTAATTATTGATTTGTCTTCTTAAAATTGGCATATTTTGGGACATGCTTGGAGGCAAGGTCATTGAGAAAATTCGGCAAACAAGGTGGTCAGTGAAGGACAGATAGAAGGTTCTCCTGGAGTTTGGTTAGCTTTTAAAATTTGGATAAGTAAGCAATTAAAACAAATGAATCAATTGCTAAAAAGACAAGCAGATGGATATACACTGAAAAAAAATGGCTAGTTAGATTTACGTCATTTTTATTTTTTCTATGTACATTTTTATGGTGTGAAATTAAATGAAATACACTTAACTTCATGACATAATATTGATTAAAATTAGTAATTTTTTGGATCATGAACGGTTAATTTTGAGTAGAAAATGAACTTCAGACTTCACAAAACAAGAAGTTACCAAACGTAACAACAAAGTCAACAATAAAAACTATTTGAGTAAACGTACAAACAGTGAAACCTTGCAAGCTCATTAATTATTCAAGCCTGGTGCATGCTGGGAACACCTGCTTCAAAATGTTAAAGGGGTGATGAAATGGAGAATCGAATATTCCTTGATATTTCCACATATAAGAGGTAACTGTACTACAAAAACTTACTGTAAATTTCAGAACGCAAAACTTCCTCCCAGTCTAAAAAGAGCATTTGTAGTTGCCACACTGCTGAAATGTCTCGTTCGTGATGTCATGACACATTGCTCATTTGTATTCACACATTCCATGGCATTTAACCCTTAGCCCCGCCCACTGGCGTGCAAATCATGTCAAGAGAGAAGGCCTTCCGTGGCTAACTATTCCTAACATGACACCTAAGGGGACCCATGTGGACTATTTTGGATTATTTTTTAATATATTCAAGCACTAGACAGACATCTTTGCCTGTTTGATACATATTTCGTGCCACTTTTAAAAGACACATTGTCAAGTTACAACTCTGAAAGGGAGAAGCAATTACCTCATTCAGTTGCTGCATGTGCTGCTTTGAGCACAAACACGTCTTGGACGTGTTATTTTGCCCATCTGCGCTATTTCTAATTGTTGGTGTACATAAACATAGGACGTCTTTGATGGAGGACGATGGACGTCTTCGACTTTTTCGTTGTATTTCTGCCGATGTACACCTCAGTGCGGCTTCAGTATGAGTGTGCAGAATTTCATCATTCTTTTGACTATGTATGTGTGTGTTTTTCAACTCATGTCAGCGTGGATTGCTTGTGAACAGACAAAATATTATTCCAGCTTTGCAAAGGAACAATTATTGAAGGATGGGACAGTTAAAAACACTTCAAAAATGTAAGTAAACCGTTTCATTCATGAACATTTGAAATGTCATGACTGTTTGATAGTTTATGGTGCTGAGAGTTAACAGTTGTGCTTGAGATGAACAGTTTATATTCAGATGCAATGTGTTGAATATGCGTTAAGTGTAAACCCTGCAATTTTATTTTATAATGTTCTTCCGATTGATTTTGCTAAATTTGAAAATTATCATATATTACGAAATTGTGACTGTTTCGGTGCAAAAAAAACTTTCATAACATCATCAATGGACCTCAGGGAAGATAAAAAAAATAGATAAAAAAATGTCACTTCTTGACTCTTTAAGTAAGATTTACTTAATTTATTTCCCAGTGAAATTTACTCAAATTAGCAAATAAATATTTCAAGGTTTTCTACTTTAGGACCGATACATGATGACATGTATAAAGATAAAAACAACCACTACTAATATGTCTTATAAGCTACTGCACTAATTTTTAAATGCTTGAATTGAGTACAATATTTTACTTAATAATTTTAGTTTCAAGTTAATTAACTTATTCAATGTAGATAACACTTAATCATTGTTGCAATATATTTATTTTGAGTTTGAGTTTATTACATCTCTAGATATTATATTTATTAATTATATAAAACTGTATCCAATATATTTAGATTTGTGAGATGGGAACATGAAAATGTGCTACAAAGTAGGAAGGTGGGCACTTTTAACACAAATCCTCTCAAGTTAGGCGTAGAGGACTTTTCTAATCTTTGAATGTGTGTCAAAGAAATAAACTGTAATTAAATAATAATATTAACAAAAATGTCAAAAAGAAACTAAGCAAGCAAGTGACGGTGAGAATAAAGAACTCTTGGCAGATAAATTCACCGAGCTTAAGGGTATATGATTAACCAACCTTTCCGTTCTGCGTTGAGTCCCAAGAGAAACAAAGTCTTACAAGAGTCAGAGGGGGTGCAATAAGAAGCCTTTGTAGTTGAAAGAACAAGCAAGGTTAATGAGTAGAAGTAACAAGAGCGGAACTGATATAGTTAAAAAAGAGATACAGAGTAAAAAGAGTATGTTGGAGAAGACAACTACTCCTGTCACATCAGACATAGACATTGCTCACGTTTGATTCAACTCCCACATGACAGTTTTAGCCACAATCTTAAAAGTCTAAATAACATATAGAGCAAGATTATGCTTTTTAGATATTGTCAAGAAAGAAAATAAAAGATCCATGAGATCTAAGATGTCTGATAATCTTTAATTGCTGTTTAATATAATCATGATTGGAATACTAATCAAATGAGAAATATCAGTGGAAAAATAACTGCGAATCTGCGATGTAAATGTAATTTAAACTACTGCCCCCAGTGGCTAAACTAAAGTTTTGTTGAGGTGAAATGTCCACAGGGTGGCACCAAAAGCGAGTTCTATTTTTAGTTTTAGTTGTAATGATGTAATACAGTCACCAGGAATGCATATTTTATTAACTATACCCCCTAACCCAATCCCTACCCTAAAGTTAACCGTTAGTGTAGTAAAAATGTAATTTTAGAGCACAAATGTCACCTCCGAATTAGGCTTACCTTTGTTATGTGAACACAATTACTTATGTGGCTTCTACGGGACCAGAACTCGTGTCTCGGGGTGAAAGCGATTACTTCCTGGTTTCCATGGGAGCCCAATCTATGTCTCTGAGATTCGCGCAACACACAGCACATATTTCCTAAACATTCTCATCATCTGTCATTGGTCTGAAAACAGATAGCCCCACACAAGACTCACGTCATTGGTTGAGCCAGTGTTGTTTAGTTGGGCTGGTTCGTTACAAATGGCTCACGTAAATGTTGTGTTTGCACCTTAAACCGGGAAAAAAGTATTTTAACATCCCGAAAAATTATACAAATCACCTTTAACACAATTTTAAATCAAAGCATACTGTGCTGTGTGTCTACATGAATAGTGTATCATATAATGTCATGTTTATTTTCACATGATGATTGGCTGGTGGCTTTTCCCGCTCTTTTGTGTATGTTACTGTGATCATACAGCACATCTCGGCGATTGCTTAAAATGCATCTTAACCACACCTGACAAAATGTACATGGTGCGGCTCATCTTCACTGAAGCAGAACTAAAATCTGGAAGTAATCAGCTCGCGGAAGAACATGAGAATTTCTCCAGAAACATTTTAGCACTGCTGGAACACATCGCTCCTCGAGATTGGATTCATGTATCTAATCCCAGCCGCTCCCCCTCCCCCGCACCGCTCCGTCTACTATCACCCCTCTCTCTCTCTCTCTCTCTCTCTCTCTCTCCTCAGCTATAGGGTGTTGCTGAGCCATAGTGACCACAGACTCACACCTACTGCTATGTAAAAAAATAGCGTCCATTGTTAGCTTGTCCTGACTCACTGTGTTTGAGTTAATATGCATTATCAATACAAATTGTGTATTCTTTCTTATATGCTAAAATGAGAACTTTCCTGGCCCATGACTTATAAAAAAATACATCATTTATATGTAAAAAATATATTTATTTACATTTTTCGATTGTTTGTCTTCTTTATCTTGTCTATGTATACATTTTGGATGGTTTATACATATTTTTATTTTTTTAATAATTTAATTGAACTTGTTTATTTTTTTTTCCTTCACCTGTACTTGTCTTTATGATTGTATTCATACATTGTTTGATCTTATTGAACATTTATATCGAAAAAAAAAACTCCACAGTTTTACCACCATTTGTGGACTTTTCAGACAGTCCCTTACTATACCCTCCACAGTATTAGCATGTTTTAGCACAATGTGTGGACTTTTCAGATGGTCCCTTACCCACCATAGGCAAATTTTCCAACTTATATCAATGTTAAATTGGGGATCTGGAACGATTTCACCGTGACGCCATCTGACCAGCTTAAATACCGAACAAATCATCTTTGAATATGATGTCTTTAAATCTTTAAACAATCTTTATATACGGGATGATCCCGTATTTTACGGGACAGGTGGCAACCCTAATTATTGTATTTTTACGAGATGATCGCAAATGCTATTAAATTATTTGTAATTAATTATTTGTATTTACCAGTGGGGGAAGTTGGGATTTCCTTACTTTCAGAATTGGGGGCCTTGTAAATTAAAGAATCATGGATAGAACAATGAATTGCTTTTTCAGCAGCCCATATAGTTTCAAAAATATTCTTAATGGAATATTCCGGGTTCAATACAAGTTATGCTCAATCCATCGCATTTGTGGAGTAATGTTGATAACCACAAAAAATTATTTTGGCTCGCCCCTCGTTTTCTTTTCAAAAATCGAGGTTACAGTAATGGCGCTTACAATGGAAGTCAATGGGCTCGATTTTTGGAGGGTTTAAAGAAATGTGAAGCTTCGGATTTTATAAAAGCACTTTTATTAATTCTTATGTTGAAACTCATCTATTATTTGATCTGTAAAGTTCTTTAAATCATAATTGTTGCAGTTATTTTAGGGTTTACGGAGGTATGTCATGGCAATGAAGTTGTAAAATTGGATAAAACTTTCCACCAAAAAAAAAAAGTTATTAAGTGATTTTATCAAACTAAAATCATGTAAACACAAATATTGTTTACATAGTTTGGCTATAATTTTGAAATGGTGACTATTTTAACGTTTACTTTTTGGCCCCATTCACTTTCATTATAAGTGCTTTACTGGAATCCAGATTTTTGCTTTTTTTTTTTTTTTTAAACCAGCTCCAAGATGGAAAATTGTATTATCCAGGCCTGGAAAAGTCATGGACATATCTATATTGAATACACATATTTGTAGTTATGCTAATATATATATATATATATATATATATATATATATATATATACATTCACATATAATTCAGCTGATGTTTGTATAGGCTCTTTCACAACGGCTTTGAATATTCAACCAATCAGATTTTAGTGCCAAAATAATGGCGCTTTTGCTCGGGTCTGACAAAGAAGTTCAAAGTAATATTTACAATACAGTACAGTTTACAGGTAATATTGCTGATCTCAGAATTGATTTGAGCTCACTGAAATGTTTTCATATTATTTTACTTTAAACTCTTTTCATTTACACTTGATGATCTTGAACTGAGTATTGATGCTGCGTTTGTAAAATCCATCTTATGGACATGAGTCAGTGTGCTGTTCTTAAACACAAGCCAGACTGTTGATCACAGAAGCTTTCATGTTCTGACCCGGTCAAATTCCTGCAGGTAATAATATTTAGAGTGTGTGTGTGAGTGTGTTTTAATGGTCATAAAAGGAAACCTTTCTAAACACGGACCAGACGCTTGCCACTGTGGGAACGAAGTTATGTTTATAGAAAACTCAAATGTTTCACACATTCCTCACATTTGTGGCATAATGTCGATTTCCACAGAAAATAGATTCATCTTGCAACAATTGTGGTCAAAAGACACTTACAATGGAAGTACACAGGGCTCAAGGATACCAAAAAGGGACTGTTTACAATCATAGGAATTACATCGATAATGTACAACCAGAAGTTCATCCACATAGAAAAGTCCACAAAAAGGAGGATTAAGACTACTGTACAGCTAAAATAATGAGTTCTTATACCACGTTCAACGTATTGTTAAAAAATAAAATTCAGTTTGGTTGACTTGCTTTAAGGGTTTTCATTTTCCATGAATGGATGGCTATTAAGTAGTTACAGGTTTGTTGACCAAATTACAGTGGCAAATCAATACGTCACTTTGATGGACATTGATTTGTTGATAGAATACTTGAGATGCTATGAAATGCCAAATGTGATTGAAATGAACAGAAAAGGCTTAAAGGGTTAGTTCACCCAAAAATGAAAATCTTCTCATGATTTACACACTTTTAAGCCATCCCAGATGTTTATGACTTTCCTTCTTCAGACGAACTGAAGTGAAGATTTTTATAAGCACATTTAAGCTCTGTTTATCCATACAATGCAAGTAAATGGGTGCCATCAGGCTACTGGCTGTTTGATTGTCCAATAGGCATATTTAAGCAGCATAAAAGTAATCCACATGACTCCAGTCATTAATGTCTTCTGAAGCAAATTAATAGGTTGGTGTAAGAAACAAATCAATAATTTAAACGTTCTCAACTTTAAATTGTTGCTTCCGGCCAGCACTGGGTTGCTGTTTGAAATGACCTAACTCTCATGTGACGTTCACTCCTCTGTTGTAAGAAGAGCGTGCTTTTGACTTCTCCTGTGAACTTCAGAAGACATTAATTGATCGACTGGAGTCGAGTGTGGATTACTTTTATGCTGCCTAAATATGCCTTTTGGACTGTCAAACAGCCAGTTTTACTTGCATTGTATGGATAAACAGAGCTGAAATGTGCTTGTAAAAATCTTCACTTCAGTTCTGTCTGAAGAAGGAAAGTCATAAACATCTGGGATGGCTTAAAAGTGTGTAAATCATGAGAGGATTTACATTTTTGGGTGAACTAACCCTTTAAGCCTTTTCTGAAGTGATAATATGAATAATTTGTTACTCAAAAAGAGCATTGTGCTGTTTTAAAAAATATTTGACTTATTTGTCAAATAACTATTGTCCCGATATCACTATAACCCCCCTGGGGGCCTTATACCTTTTACCAAGTGTGGGGTAAAAAGCTCCCTCACCACTGTTAATTTTTTATTTTTTTTATCAAAACAACCTTCTGTTCTTATAGTTTTTCAAATTTGATACACTTTCTGACCATTAAAAAGCATATTTTCCGTTAAAGGTGTGCCTTTATCCCTACTAATTAAGTATTTAACACCCAGTTTCTGTATCATTTTTGTAACATATTATTGCATATTGAGTCTACTTAAAAAAATTTCCCAGCCCTGGTGTTCAGAAAGAATTCCTTGGTCAAAGTGGCTGAAAAGTGTCTGTGTGTCTGTTCTGAAAGCTGTTGACTTTGCTGAAACTGACAGTAATCTGCTTTAACTCAGAGAGATTGACACACAGCAGCATGTGTACAGAGAGGAGAATACAGAATACGTGACTAGTGCGCATCGCGGCAGTTTCCTGGAGGCGCTACAACAACAATTCACTATTACACAAATCACGAGTAAAACGGCAGATTATCAGTTTATAAACACTAACTCTTCCACCTGTTCCTCACACAATGCTATCTTAACACATCTAAACACATGTACTATTACATAATCAACTACATTTAAATTTAAAAAGCATTCTCAATTCAAGCTCGCACAGAGCCATTTAATGCCATCAGCTGGTGTTAAGTTAGCGTGTGATAATCGCATGCGGCTGGCATTGTTGAGACGGAGGGTTTCTCTTCTCTGTTTAGAGACATACTGCTGGTGATGTCAATGCCAGACTCTCACTCTCTCTATCTCTCTCTCTCTCTCTCTCTCTCTCTCTCTCTCAGTCTCCATCTCTCTCTCTCTCTCTCTCTCTCTCTCTCTCTCTCTCTGTCCTACTGATTTTCCCAAGAGACACCCTGCTGTGAAAACGACAGTGCAGCAGAAATGTGCAAAAGCATCTCTCTCACGACCAACAGCAACAGATCTCGAATCCCTTCTTTCACTATAAACTAAAGAGTGGTGGTTATCGAAAGAGTGATACTTCTGATAATAATATCAGTCCTAAGTTCATTTTCAAACTAGTAATTTTACTATTTATTAAAGTCAAAATTAAATCAAATTTGGCCCTCTCTCTGTTATTGATATATCAGATTTTATATTGTTCAGATTAGTGCTGCAATAACTAATCAACAGGGTTACTTTTGTAAATGTATTCCACTACAGATTACAGATTACATGCTGTAAAATGTCATTTGTAATGTATTCCGTTAGATTACTCAAGGTCAGTAATGTAATCTAAATACTTTGGATTACTTTTTCAGCACTTGTAGATTTTTTCACTTGTTTTGACTATAAAAACTCTGCCAATACAGTAAGACAAAAACATTTTAAAAATACATTCTCTGAAAAAAAGCAGAAATATGCAAGATAAAGAAAATGTATATTGTTTTAAGGAATGCTGTTCAAATGCACTTTGAATCGCATCATGTATATGGATAAATGGTTTACAATTGAGTAGACTAAATATAAAATTAAACAAATAACTATAAAATGAAAAGTAATCTCTTTAGTAATCAAACTACTTTTTGAATGTAACTGTATTCTGATTGCCAATGATTTAAACTGTAACTGTAATGGAATACAGTTACTAATATTTTGTTTTAAATATGTACATGTTGTTACATGCATTCTGTTACTCCCCAACCCTGCTAATTGATTAATTTGATAATAATCGATAATGAAAACCATCAACAATTAATAAATGTTTCTTTTCACATAATTTACACATAATTTTACAGTCAGTTGTTGCTCTACAGGTAAAAAGAAACATTAACTGTCATCACAAATAGCATGAATGCGGTAAAGAAACCATGCGGCAACTCTTTTGTTAATGTGCATTTTTTTAAGACGCTTGCTGAACTGCCGCTATTCTTAAAGAAACAATAAAGTTTTATCACTTATTCTACATATCAATGTAAACTCAATATAAATACTTGTAGAGAGTATGAATCAACAAACAATTATTGAACTGTGTAATAAATGTGTAAATTTGTCAATTCTGTAAATACTGAAGAAATTAACAAATAGGTTCCTATAGAGTCTATGCTGGGATTTAAAGAAATGGGATTGAATATTTATTTATTTTTTAAGCTAAAACTTTATATTTAAAAATTTACAATGTCACATAATATAGCCTTTATAAATGTAGTGCATTTTATGAAAAACTACTGTACTTGCAATTTATATTTTTAATATTTCAATTTAAACCTTTATCTACACAGTGTATAGCATACAATTAATTAATGTTTTTCCAATAAATAATTTTTAATTAATAAAACACATGAAATAAAATTACGTTTTTTTTTTTTATTTAGTTATTCATTTAATTTGAAGAAATAATTGAAGATTAATCCATTTTCAAAATAATCATCACATTCCTATTTCAGTTATTTTTCCAGCACTCATCCTAAGCCAAAAACCGATCGTATGACTTCAGAAGACATGAATTAAACCACTCGAGTCGTTTGGATTACCTTTCTGCTTGATTGCCTTTTTTGACAATCAAGTGTTGGTCCCCATTGGCTTTTATTGTATGAACAAAAACACCTCATATCATCATCAAAATATCTTCATATGAGTTCTGCAGAAGAAAGAAAGACACAAATTTAAGACAGCATAAAGGTGAATAAATGATTAGAGAAATATAATTTTTGGGTGAACTATATTTTAAATGCTTATTTTTCATAATGACTGTTGCACGAGAAGTAAAACATGCCTCTTATTAAGTGCGTTGACATGCACATTATTACACCACTTATGCTTAATAAGGCGATAACGCGTGTGGTCATGTAAACGCAATCCTTTATCGGTGTAATGTCTTAAACAACGTAAGAATAAACCGGTCGACAGGGGTAGATTTGTGCCCATTACGCCTATTTCGCGTGGCATGTAAACAACTTTACTGGTGTTCTCACCGGCTTATCCAATGTGCACACGTGTTGAGCACATGTCTCTTCGCGGTTTGGCGTCAAAAGCAGAGAATAACGTGATTATTTCAAATATAAACACGGTTTTCTTGCTTTGTCAGATTTATTAAATAAGCTGATTTTTGGGAGTATTCAGCGTATTGGTGTGTGCATGTAAACATGCTCATTGTTCCACACGATTATCCGTTCTATGCAAACATCACTCATTCATTCACTTGCACGTGCTTCAGTTTTTTATAACTCTGAGTCGACGGAGAAGGTTCAAGAGTCTTAACATTACTGAACTCGATCTGAAGCAGTTTGGCTCTGTCTGGTTTAGTCAACCTAAAGATAAACTCTGAAACTCTGCGTTTGTTCAGCTCGCTTCGTGAGACAGGTCATTGTGCCCTAGACTTGCTTGGTTGTGGCCAGCTGGCTTGAGTATTTGCACTTTGAAGGAGGAATATTGCAGAGGTCACAGTTGTATTCATTGCATTTCTCTCCTGAATGCTTATATCACAACTATAATTTTGATAATCCCTTTAGGTGCCAATAGTGTCATTGTCGACCCCTGCAAATATCAATTTGTCTCACAATACTGATGATCCCTTGGCAAAATGTTCTTTCTCCACATCAAATGTTATTGTTCTGTATTGTTAGCTGAAGATATCTCTCTTTTGAGTAACATGTTTAATTCCTTACTAATTACCATCAGTGTGAGAAAACCTACATTCACAGGAATTAACAAAAGATTTGTTTACCACTGGTGCCACATACCATCAGCTTCATTCTGAAGAATAGCACGTTAAAATCAGCAAAGAACGATCATGCAAACAAACCACTGAATATCTGATGAAAATAATTAGCTCTTTGAAAACAAATATGTGATCAAATTGGGGTGATGCCTTTGCAGTATGCCTCAAGAGCATCTTAAATGCCTGGGTTTGCAGTCAGCAACACTAGAGGTTATCCTCGGCAATAAATATGTATACGAATTTGAAATCCAGTGCCTGCTAAGGTCATACAGGCCCTTGTTCCTCTTTGCTGTCTTTGACAGCTAAGTACATATGCTAACGCTATTTATAGTCATCTTCTGTGCCACTACCTCACAAACAAAAGGAAAAAGGAAGAGGATTAATCACTAATTTCTCGACAGGAGATGTACAACTTGATGCTAATCTTGTAAAGCTCAAATAAAATGGCATGTTGGGGAAGTTACTTTGAAACAGCTTGCTGAATTATACTAATCAGTATTTTTTTTTTCTTACCCTATTGGCAAATAATTTAAGATATATATTCTATCAAAACAAATCTTATCTTACATTAAAAAAAAAAAATCTAAAATAAATGCATCTTGTTTTAAGGTTGCATAGATATATTTACTGGAAAACACTGATTAAAGGGATAGTTTACCCCAAAATAACATTTAAATCACCCTCATGTCGTTCTAAACTTTCTTTCTGCAGTGAAACACAAAAGGGAAGAAAATGACCCAAAAGTGTAGTAAAAGTAGTTCATGAACACAATGAAAAAAAGAAACACTTAAATGTAATGCATGTCCAAAGATGAGATTCACTCAGTTAATTTGTCATTGAATAATATCCCTTTAAACCACTTTCTGTTCTTTACAGTAAGCTGTTGACCGAGAACAAAAACTTAAAAGAAATATTTTTATATTATATATTTATATATTTATACTGTTTAAAGCTTTGACCCCATTGGCTTTTATTGTATGAACAAAAACACCTCATATCATCATCAAAATATCTTCATATGAGTTCTGCAGAAGAAAGAAAGACATACGAATTTAAAAAAAATTATTTTCTCCGTATTCTGATAAATCAGGTGTAAAAGTGTGCAATTCAGTAATTATAGCTGCTCAACTAAAATAGCAACAAGCATTCTGCTTGAAACATCACATTTGGTGTGACATTCAAATTTGGAAGTATATCCGGAAGCCATGTAGGTTTTTTCTAAAAGTCCAATCACAGATGGTCACAGAAGAGGCTCTAATACCAGGTGTAAATGGCAGTCTGTCTCAAATGAACATTTTTAATCAGATCAACCGAGATGCGAGTTAATACCAGGTCTAAACAGCCCACACAAAACAGTTGAATGCTTGCGGGACAATGAGTATATTTTCAGATGTCTGTCATGAAATGCCCTCAGAGTTCATGGTTTCAAACGTCATTTCCCAGCATGTGCTCGCACAAGTGTCATTTATATACATGCATGTTATTGAACCACCCCTTACTAGCTAGCATGTCTGCGTAGCATTGACATCAAGGCCCTTTATCCCCCTCCCATCGTTAATACTCCAACTTATCACAAACTGTCCTACAGATTTCTCTCTCTCTCTCTCTCTCTGTTTTATCTATTTCTTTCTTCTCTTTCTTCATCTCTATGATAAAGAGCAAAGGACTCGATATTCATCAAGAGCCGTTTAGAGCTTTGGAAACAAGGTGACATGTCCAGTGAGATATTTATAATAGGCAGTCCTGGATAGCATTAAAAAAGTGCTGGATCTGAAGTTGTGACAGTTCAAGGGAACACTCGAATGTTAACGTATTAAAAATGGGTTGTGACATTTATTCTTTAATCCAGTATAGGACTGCTGTGCATTTTCTTTGAAACTATGTTGCTAATTTGAAGCTAATGTTGCTTTCTCTGCCTCTCTTTCTTTCCAAGATGGATTCAAAGAAGATTTGCTGGCACGGAAAGTGGGTTTACATTGCAAATGCATTAAACTTGACATAAATATATACTGTAGCTAGGTACACTCTAACTGAAGTGTATAATTTCTGTAGCATTAGCAGAAGAATTTGAGATGTGCTGGAAATGACACTGTGGTGGGAATTTCAGGACTTTCAGTAAAAAATGACAAAAATGACATATGAGATACAAAATGATTTAACGAGAGTCCACAGTGCAAAAACTGCACAACGATTAAGAAACAGCCGTGTAGGCTACATCTCAATTGCTCATAAGAAATGCACAGTATTTTCCTGTTAGCATGTTGATAAGATTATGGCACTATACTCTAATACTTTAAGCCCGAAAACACACAGCACACATACATATAATATATATATTATATATATATATATATATATATATATATATATATATATATATTATATATATTTATACTTTTCTCCCAATTTGGAATGCCCAATTCACAATGTCACTTGAGTTCTCGTGATGGCGTAGTGACTCGTCTCAGTCTGGATGAATCTCAGCTAACTCCACATCTGAGACCGTCAACCCCCACATCTTATCACGTTGCTTGTTGAGCACATTACCGTGGAGATATAGCACGTGTGGGGGCTTTACACTTTTCTCCGCAGCATCAACGCACAACTCACCACGCACCCCACCGAGAGCGAACCACATTATAGTGATCAAGAGGAGGTTACCCCGCGTGAATCTACCCTCCCTAGCAACCAGGCCAATTTGGTTGCTTAGGAGACCTGGCTGGAGTCACTCAGCATGCCCTTGGATTCGAACTAGCAAACTCCAAGGGTGGTAGCCAGCGTCTATAACAGTAATCTACCCATTATATTCATAATTAACATTTATTATATTTATTTATTGACCTAGCTCGTTCCAGTGCATTCTGGGATTGGCTTCGTATTGAAGGAAACCATGTGATGCTGCCATAGAATTTGGCCAAAATGAGTTATGCTACAAGGCCTAATTATGCCGCCTATTTTTAGAACAGCCTTTGCGTCAGGAGTGCGCCTAAAATGCCTTCAATGCTGCCTACGGATGCAACTGACTAGGTTTTGGAACAGAGCGATGGTGTTAGTCACCTGCCTGCAAATAAATCCACACCAACCACTCCTGCAAAGCACAGAGTTGATCTTTTGGCATAATGCGTCGAGCGTTCTATATATTGAGAGCTAATATTGGCTCGGGCTGGTGCTGATTGACCTGCATTCTGGAATGGCCCCTCTCTGCGCAGCTCCACCTGAGCCCCCGCTGCTGTCAGAGTGCATGGCGGCCGCACTGGATTGATGACCGTCATTCCGTGATGAAGCTGTATTCATCATCGCTGTCCAGAGCAGCTCTGGCCAGATGGACTGTGAGCATCCATCCACTGCCAGGGACACATCTGTTGCTCGTGTTGCTTAGAGTACTAACAAGTCAGTCGCTCCCTCAAAAGGCAGCCGGTGTCAGGCGCAGAGAGAGGGGGCAGAGGGGATTGGGAGAGATTGGGGGAGGGGGTATAGAAGGGAGAAATTAGATCTGTGTTTTCTCAACACTTGAGGTGGACGTTTTTATTCGCTGATGTATAGGGCTCTCTTCTTCTCCCTCTGATTCTAGTAGGTTAGTTTAATTGGCATGGTATAAAAGCTTTACTTTGCCAAAGCATTAGTGACATTACATATGCATACTAGTAGTTGACAGATATAGGTTTGTTAATAGCCAGTGGCCACTGGTACGTTCATAATACAGATATATCAAATTCAATTTAAGAATATGGCAGTTGAGCTGAATTGGAAAGGCTATCAGTAGATATTAGAAATGACACAATGTCTTTGTTATTAGCTATCACTAGCAGGGTTGGGTATCAATACAGATTTAATATCTCATGTGACTTTCATTCATCTGCTGAACACAAACGAAGATATTTTGATGGAGATATGAGGTGTTTTTGTCCATACAATACAAGTCAAAGGGATTTTTGGGGTGAACTGTTCCTGTAACTTATGCTCACTTTTCACTATCAATTCTTGATGGATTAACCAAAGCCCCGCCCATAATTTTTCTCTCTTAGAATATCCTGTTTCAAATTCATCCTTGTACAGAAGCCATATGGTTTGTGAACAGCATTTCTTTTTTACTTTAATGTGTTTTGTTGTGTCTGTCTTTGGAATCATTGGCTCATAATGGGGTGTTTTGCCACAAAGTCCTTAAAGACTGACAAGGACAAGATGAACACTCTGAAGAGAGAGCGAGCAGACGTTTTCTTCTTCTGTTAGCTGACAGACAGGCACCACACAAAGAGTCAGCTAGAGTCTAACTCTAATCTCTCTGTCAATCCGTCTCTCTCTCTCTCTCTCTTTCTCCCTGCATTAGATACAGTACTCTACACAAATTTCCTTACAGAGATTACAGCTATTATCACACTGTAGCAACATAATAAACACAGTGTGATGCTGCCACATCAAGAGACATGTTGACAGTCAGCGAAAGAGAGACCCACAGATAGGAGTTTGTTTTGCTTTCTGTTTTGTCCCTTTTCTTCAGCTGTTTTACATAAACATTTTAAAGGAATATTCCTGGTTTAATACATTTTAAATAAAAATGTTTTAAACACATGGCTTGTGTTACAGTGATTTACAGTAACAGTACAGTAACCATGGTAAAACTGTAACTGTATTTATTGCTTTGCTAACAATTTTTTTGGAAGGACCCTTTGAGGGCACAAAAGATCTGTTTAGAAAATGCCCAATGATTCTGGTCTGTAGACATAGATCAGGTCCATCCTTCAATGCAAGTTTGTGTGATTTCTTGATCATCCGTGAGGTCAAAAGCCCTGTGAAAACTTAGTCACCTTTCCTCAACAAACCACAAGATAGGTTATATCTGGTGTTTCAGAATGAAAAGAATGCAGAAAATGGTATTGCATTCTTATAAAAGCCAGTCTTGCCAAGCTATTGGAAGAACTAACTTGTAAGGAGGACATAGAAAGCATCTGTTGCGAGATTTGAGATGTGCTGCAATTTTCCTGTTGTGCAATTGATGGTCCAAAACATTTGAAGCCAGTGAGAGAACTACTGGCATTAGTACTCTCGAGAGGCAGCATTATTATCATCATACCAGTGAGGTTTTGCAGGCCCAACATTCTGACTGACAGATAGTGGCTTAATTGTCTCGTGTTTACATTAGAATTGTTTGACAGTTGGAGTTTGAAATCATAAACATTCTTTGGCCTGTTTGAACATTCAATCAATGAAAATCTGTTTTTGTTTTTTTAAACCGTTAAGGGGAAATCGGAAGTCGGAACAGTTAGAAAAGTCATGTCAACCCAACTCAGAAATGTATGTGCCAATTTTGGTGCAATATTTGGGATTTTTAAAAACGCTAAACATTTTAAAGTGTAGAACTGTATGTATAACAACAATCAGCATTAATAAAGAATGTGCGCATTTTACAAAAGCTTTGAACATGGCTCAGAGTTGAAACTATCCATTGTATGTGATGTAACTTGAGTTTTATCTCTTGCATACAGTGTGTTATTTTGGTTTGACCTCAGGATCAGCACACACAGAACACAGGGCCTGCCGTGAGCTCCGTGTGATTTCATTAGGTGCTTGGAAACTGAACGAGGCTCCGGAGAGAGCCTCTGGAACTTATTCACTGTCTTAAGACTCAATCCTAATCACCTCACTACAGTGTGACTGACAGCGACGCTCTTCAACGTGATTGAAAGTATAGATTTTTCCATCGCTCACTCGCGCGCTCTCTGTAGCTGCATACAGGATGCACAATCACAGGCCATGCTTTCCAAAAAAGATCTCTTCATCTGCCCTAATCATCCGATCAATAATTAGTGTCGGAACAGGGTAGCTCTAACAGGGTGCAGTTAGGTTGCTACACTTAGCCGTTTATATCCATAGCTCTGTTATAACTCCAAGTGAGCTGTCTGTGTAGACAGCATTTTAATGGGCCGTTCAGACACAAAGTTTGCTTGTTGACACGACCTCGGTCTGACAGCCCTCTCCTTTCTGTTATATTTTAATATTTTGGTCTCTGTTTTGTGTTTGAGCACATGGCTCTGTGTTTTTTGTCTGCCATGCACTTTTCTGACCCTGCCTGCTTGTTTCCTCGAGCCACGCCTCCTCATTTAGTCCTTGTTATGTTGATTGTCTAACTTCTCCAACCTTCACCAACCTCACTTCCTGTTCTGGTTGCTCCCGTAATGCAGCATGAGTCTGTGTTTGTAGCTTCTAGCCTGCTTAGCATTGCTTATTCTTATACATTCATCATTTATCCTTTGCCATTTTACTTCTTCTTTTTTCACACTTTTCAACTGTTTCAACTGCGTATATTTTACTGTGCATGCTTGTCTACGTTTCGCATCTCGGCTGCATGCATTTGTTTTCTCCTCTGTGTTTTATATGCATTATTGCATCAATCTGAAACATCTGCTTATCAGGAACCACATCGAACCACATCGATCTCAAACCCTCGCCACTCAAGAACAACCATAACAACAACAAACACATGCGGAAAGTCATGGCATCCGCTTATGTTATTTCTTCCTTCATTGCATGCCACATGTTTACTATAGCTTCTTCCGTCAGCAGTGAGGGATATACATGTATATGTAATTAGTCAGGCTGACGGAGAAGATTAATGAGTTAGAGACACGCATTCGAATGCTAGAGGAGGTAAGTGAGAAAGAGAAGCTGTTAGATACTGTTTCGTGTGTGGGTAGTACAGCAAGCAACACACACACTTTGGTTCCGGCTGTGGAGCCCCCGCAGCAAGGCGTTTTGGTGACATCTCGGCAGCATACTTGCTCAGCAAAGCGACACCACCCTCCCATTCCTGTTAGGATTTCCAATCGATTCTCCTCACTCTGTGATACACCCACTGAGAATCATGTTGAAAGAGCCTTAGTAATATTAGCAACTCTCTTGCTGTCAGACCAAATGTGACAAGACCAACTCATCACCATAATCATATGCTAGATTTAATTCTGTCATATGGAGTTGATGTTGATACTACAGAAATTCTACCGCAGTGCGATGACTGATCATTACTTAATCTCTTGTTTACTGCGATCAGCTAATGTCACTCAATCTGCACCATGTTATCATTCAGGTACAACTATTCTTTCGACCACTAAAGATAGCTTCACTAATAATCTTCCAGAATTGTCTCACATACTCAGTAAGCTACAGACAGACAGACAGACAGACATAGACTTCACAGGATGAACTGATCCCAACTCCAACTGTAAGACATCGGATACTTCATATGGCACTGCCTGAACCTTGGACTTAGGATGGACCTCGGCCTGACATCCCTCTCCTTTCTGTTATCTGTTGATGTTTCGGTCTCTGTTTTGTGTTTGAGCGCATGGCTCTGCATTTGTTTTGTGTTTGAGTGCATGGCTCTGTGTTTTTTGTCTGCCATGCACTCCTCTGACCCTGCCCGCTTGTTTCCTCTTGCCACACCTCCTCATTTAGTCCTTGTCATGTTGATTGTCAGCACCTGTACCTCATATGTCTTCCTCTATATATCGTGCCTTCTTCCTCTTGTGTTTGTGGAATAGTTTTGTATGTTTGTTCATGTTTGAAAGATCAGTTAAGTCTGTCGGTTGGTCAGTCAGTTCCTGTATTTATCGTTCCTGGTTTCTGTCAGCCATCACAGTTATTTTGTTCTTATTTTAATTAGTCGGTTTTCTCTCCCCTGTGAGAGTTTTATGTTCATTTTTGTTTAATTTGTTTCATAAAGTTTTTTGAGTTCACTAATTCCTGTGATCGGGTCCTCCTGACACTTGCGATTAAAAAAACTAGACAGAGTGCAACAAATGGAACAAAATGCAGATGTTTGAATTAAATGTATTATAAAGGGATATAATGTATATGTTTTAAAGTGAAGAAATATATGTGGTTTCTTTTTGAACTACTGGCAAAACCGGTTTTAACTTATTTCAATATGCCTGTATGATTAATTCGTACATGTACATGTAATGTTGATGAATAAACATACTCACACTTCTTAGGCCTGATAAATGTAGCATATAAAAATGAAAATTTCCACAGACATGTAATATGCGTCTTTAATGCTTAAATTATTGGTCCACATTCAGTGCACAGTACTTATCTGGGGTGCCAAAATATACATTTATAATATAAATTAATTATAATATAATTTATATTTTCAAGCCGGTTCTTGCCTCCTCCTTTCCCATTAATCCCTTGACACTCACGTAAACGCGCTCTCTCTGTCGCACCACTGTCCGCAGTCAGCCTTTATCCCTCTCGGAGGCTTGATTAGCCTGATAAGGGGCCGGGTGTGTAGAATCCCGACCCGGCCCCGCCCTCCGCCCAGTCACAATGTTCAATTCCTGTCAGGATGCTGCCTTAGAAGACAGCTCCCTACGTAGGCAGTGAGGCAGCTCACTAGGTTTTGGAACAAAGCCCATGTCTCTCTGACCACTGGGAAAGGAATTTGCTGAGTCAAGGTGTTGCGTTTGACTCTGTTGAGTTGTAAACGCTGTAACACAACTGACATTGAGATTCACAGACCTCTTCAGCGCAAGTGTGTGTGTGTGTGTGTGTGTGTGTGTGTGTGTGTGTGTGTGTGAGTGTGCTGGTGTGAAACGTCGGCACTCTTGCTATCACCTTCAGCAATGGCAGAGATCCAGTCTGTGCTGGTGAGGAGAGAGTCTGTTCGCCTTTTGACATGCAAACGATGTTCATTTATAATGTCATTCTTTACGAAGATCTTATACATGTCTTATATACAGTACTTAATTTTCCTTTGGTGAATATATTATCTATAAAAAGTTTAATTTGGTAAATACTTACGTATAGAGTATTATAACGTAGCCAACGTAGCCAAGTATTTTGGGCTTGTTTATAGTTAAATGTCCTGCTTTATGCACCAAATCTGAATTTGTATAGTTATTATTGGGATTTTGATTGCACGCTAAACAGCTTTAAGGATTGCATTAATTTTGGACTCTTCTAGCCTCAGTGTCTGTGCCTGTCTTTGTAAGGAAAGACTAATATATTGTGGCAGGGCGGAGGGTGGGGCCGGGTCATGATTCTACACACCCGGTCCCTTATGAGGCCACACAATCCTGCGCAGTCGGCCTTTATCCCTCTCGGAGGCTTGATTAGCCTGATAAGGGACCGGGTGTGTAGAATCACGACCCAGCCCCACCCTCCGCCCTGCCACATATATGTTTTATCATTCTATAAATCGATAAAAAAAAAAAAACTTTTGACCGATTAATCGGTTATCGGCGCCACCTTGGTTATCGGTATTGGCAAAATTGGTTGATTTAAACTTGATAGAGCATTAACCTTAAAAACCTCATCTGTTTGAGAACATTTAAGATGCAGTCCACATTAATCTGTATACATTTGAAAAAGGAATTTTCGTTCCTCCATCCACACTGCTGTTTTCAAGCATTTGCTCATCAGCACTGAAATGAATGAAAACATTTAAATCCCCTTTCTGCGCATGTAAAAAATAGCCGTTAAATGTACGGTCTGAAACACAATCGTCCTCGTGTTCCGTCGCCAGACAGCAATTTAACAATAAGGCATGAGATGACATGCTATAATGTGAATATAGTCACACCTGAATGGTGTTGTTAGGCATGAGTAACCCTTCAGCTGTGAATATATTCACAATATGGCACACCCTCTAGTAACTTATTGCTTTTATAAAACAGTCACCACATAATACAAATATTAAGGATACAAAAGTTCATTACAATTTTATATTTTGTAAGTACACTCATGAATGAAACAAGTGAAGAGGTCAGAGCTGTTCTTTATCATGTCTAAAACACTCTGTTGACCAATCAGCATCCAGGACCAGACTTATCCATTTTATAATAGGAGTAAATTCCATTCGCCTTAGAAGGAATACACTTGCTGTCAAAAACACTGTCCCAGTGTGGACGGAAGGCCAAAATGTACAAAAAAAATGTTCAATCAAAAACGTATTAGTGTGGACGCATTTAGTGCCATGCAGTGGACATTTTACATCGGAACTGAAATGCAACAGTCAGGTCATTTTCATGGGATCAAGAGTTAACCAATTAATGTTTCACGTTGGTAATCTGGAACGCGGTCACGTACATTTTTGGCTACCTCTGTGTGTGTTTTTTTGTGATCCAATCAAAAAACATTTTGCAACCCATTAACGACTATATTTAGTGCTGGCCATTTGTGATCAGAACATCCAAAATGCGTTTTAGTACCAGCTGTAAACAGAGTCTAAAATCAGAATCAGAATCAGCTTTATTGCCAAGTATGCTTACACATACAAGGAATTTGTCTTGGTGACAGGAGCTTCCAGTCTACAACAATGCAAACAATACCAAAAACAGCAGCAAGACATAGGTAATTAAAAACAAAAAAGAACACAATATACACAGGTAGTGCAAATCTAATACAATCTGTATATAAAGAACAAAAAAAAGTATATTATGTACAGAGCAATGTAAGTAATGGCAGAAGTGGATATGTTGGATAATATAAATTAAAATTAAAATTAAACTGTGTATTGCACATCATTATTGCTCAATGGGGCAATTTAGTTGTTCATTAGATGGATGGCCTGAGGGAAAAAACTGTTCCTGTGTCTGACGGTTCTGGTGTTCAGAGCTCTGAAGTGCCGGCCAGAAGGCAACAGTTAAAAAAGGTAGTGGGTCCAGAGTGATTTTACCAGCCTTTTTCCTCACTCTGGAAGTGTATAGTTCTTGAAGGGGGGGCAGGGGGCAACCAATAATCCTCTCAGCAGACCGAACTGTCCTTTGTAGTCTTCTGATGTCTGATTTCGTAGCTGCACCAAACCAGACAGTTATTGAAGTGCAAAGGACAGACTCAATGACTGCCGAGTAGAACTGGATCAGCAGCACTGGTGGCAGGTTGAACTTCCTCAGCTGGTGAAGGAAGTACAACCTCTGCTGGGTCTTTTTCACAATTGAGTCGATGTGTATCTCCCACTTCAGGTCCTGTGAGATGGTAGTGCCCAGGAACCTGAATGACTCCACTGCTGCCACAGTGCTGTTTAGAATGGTGAGGGGGGACAATGATGGGGTGTTCCTCCTAAAGTCCACAATCATCTCCACTGATTTGAGCGGGTTCAGCTCCAGGTTGTTTTTGACTGCACCAGAAAGCCAGCCGTTCAACCTCCTTTCGATATGCAGACTCATCATCATCTCGGATAAGGCCGATGACAGTGGTGTCGTCTGCAAACTTCAGGAGCTTGACAGAGGGGTCCTTGGTGGTGCAGTCATTGGTGTACAGGGAGAATAGTAGTGGGGAGAGCACACATCCCTGGGGGGCACCAGTGCTGATGGTACAGGTGCTGGAAGTTAATTTTCCCTGCCTCACAAGCTGCTGCCTGTCCATCAGAAAGCTGGTAATCCACTGACAGGTAGAGGTGGGAACAGGGAGTTGGTTTAACTTAGTCCGGAGTATATCTGGTATGATTGTGTTGAAAGCCGAGCTGAAGTCCACAAAAAGGATCCTTACGTATGTCCCCGGTCTGTCCAGATGTTGCAGGACGTGATGCAAACACATGTTGACTGCATCATCCACAGACCTGTTTGCTCGATAAACAAATTGAAGGGGGTCCAGAAAGGGTCCAGTGATGTCCTTCAGGTGGGCCAACACCAGTCTCTCAAATGACTTCATGACCACAGATGTCAGGGCGACAGGTCTGTAGTCATTAAGTCCTGTGATTTTGGGTTTCTTAGGGACAGGGATAATAACGGCGTGTTTGAAGCAGCATGGGACTTCACACTGCTCCAGTGATCTATTGAAGATCTGAGTGAAGATGCGGGCCAGTTGGTTAGCACAGGAACGAAGGCATGCTGGTGAGATGCCATCTGGACCTGGAGCCTAAAATGACTGCAGCTAGCGAATGCTATAAAAACGACTTCTGGCGGAAGTCGTACGCACATCCGTTTCCCCAGTAAGACCCCCAAAGAAAAAGGTTGGATACAAGTTTCTGTTTACTAGCTAGCGGTAGCAGCTGAAGTACAAGTTACATAGGAACTATTTATTTATTTAGCTTATGTTAGCTAGCCAGGGGCTGCGTTTCCCAAAAGCATCGCAAGCTTAAGCTGATCATAGAGACCATGGCGCCAATAGTTTTTACGATCTACTTACCCTTATGATGCTTTTGACAAACACTGTCCAGACTGACTAGGAATGTTAACCAAACAGACTATTTGATATGCTTCTGTCATTTTGTGTCAAATTTAATTGAAACGAAAGAATTTTGAGCAGCCCATGAAGTCGTAGTTTGTCACCGTTGATGGATGGCAAACGGCAGTGGCGGTTCATAGAAACCATGAGCTACATCCGAAATCACGTACTGTCTCGTAAATTTACTCTGGTGTATTAAACAAGCACAATTCAATATCAAATTTGAAAAGAGCCATCTGAAAAGAGCAGTTGAAAAGAGCCATCTGACTTGCAGTTCTCAACCGTTTTTTGTTTTGTTTTTAAATTCAGCGTTTTAAACGTGATGTGGCATTACGGGATATTAGAGTGTCCATTGGATCCGCATTTCAGAATTTCGCCGGATGTATTTGGTCATTCGAGTATTTCTTGCATAGATTCCATTGATATACTACTCCATTGATATACTGCTTTTGGCAAATTTTATAGTGAGGAAGAAATAATATTCAGATGCAGCCAATGGCATCGAATTTTAGGATGCTGTATGTCGTTCACCTGTAGTGTTCGGTGTGGGACCCCCTTAAATAACTTTGGTAAATCCATTGATTTATTCTTCCTCAAAAGCGCTCATTGTATCAAACTGGTACTACCTTCCAGTAAATACGACTTTGTTTCCATGCTGTCTAGTGCACACCCCAACTCCCGAAAGTTGCGTAGTGCCAGCAAATCAGATTGGAAGTAAGCTCTGGCCATTTTTGTGTGCTCTATGCATCAAACGGTCAGTGAGGCTGAGACTGGTTTTCTCATATCGCAAACAGCTGATCTGGGAATTAAACATCAAATGATTTGGGAATAACTGGTCTCAGACAGTGACCAAAGTGTCTTTGAGTTACTCAAGTGTGTGCATTAGTGAGAATCTGAGTATTTGATTACTGTCTGTGTGTGTTAGAGTGTATCTGAGTGATGACGCCTGCAGAAAGCTGTTTTGTTGCTGCTTTGGCTCTCTGGTTGCCTGGAGGCAAAGCGCTCTGTGAGGAGAGTGAAGAAAACTCCCTGCAGGCAAACAGACAGACAGAGAAAGAGAGAGAGATGAATGGAGCCTTGTGTTGTTGCAAACCCATATGACTTGCTTTCATCAGTGGAACTCAAAAGGAAGACGTTAGGCAGAATGTTAGTCACAGTCGCCATTCACTTTCATTGCATGAAATGTTTCCATGCAAATAGAGTGAATGGTGACTGAGGCTGTGTGTGGTGACACATCACATTTTGTGTTCCATGGAAGAAAGTCATATGGGTTTTAAAAGCATGAGGGTGAGTAAATGATGATAGAAGTTTCACTTTTGGGTGAACTATCCCCTTAATGGTCCTAAAAATAGGCGTCATTTTCTTGGAGCAAAATATTTATTAAAAAATGTCCCCTTTCATTTTGAGATGAGATGTGACCTGGACATGTTTTCGTGTAAGATTCTCCCATATCACAACTTACATAGCCCGGAATGTTCCTACAAGCACTTTTTGTGTTAGTTACTGTTGCAGTGCTACTCAAGAAATATATTTATAGGCCTAATATATATATATATATATATATATATATATATATATATATATATATATATATATATACACATCTGAGTATGGCTCATGTTATGAGAGCTGCGGTCTGTCTGCATGCGTTTTCACACTCAGTACATGTGCACTCACACTCTGAGTTACTACTGTTACTACTGTGCAGGTTCCGGAAGTAAAAATCCCATTCATTTTTCCAATAGGGGAATAAATTATTAATGATAACTTACAGTATAAATCAATGGTATACGCTTCTGTTGAATCCATCGGTCTGCATTATTTCAACTTAAATATAAATTGTGTTTAATGGTGGAAATCCTGCTGAAGAACTACATTACCCATGATTCTGAAGGGGAAGTCAAGTCATTTGTATTAGTATTGCGCTTTTCACAATACACATCATTTCAAAGCTGCTTTACAGAAAAGTATGCATTTACAGAAATAGCTAATAATATAGTAATAATAATAATAATATAATATTTTAATAAAAAACAAGATTTTTGCCTTAAAATAAATAATGGAAAATAATTATATTTATATGTGCACCCCCTGTGTGCAAGCTGAAGGCGACTGTGGCAAGAAACACAAAACTCCATAAGATGTTGGTTAATGGAGAAAAATAACTTTGGGAGAAACCAGACTCACTGTGTGGGCCAGTTCCCCTCTGGCGAAACAGAAAGATCCGGCAATCAGAGAATCAGGGCAAACAAACAGAGCTCTGCAGTGCACTTTCATGACACACTGTGAATGACACAGTCGATCTTCCTACACTCTCAAACTGAGTGTTGGTGGTGTAGTGAGCTAAAGCACAGAACTGGTAATCAGAAGGTTGCTGGTTCGATTCCCACAGCCACCACCATTGTGTTCTTGAGCAAGACACTTAACTCCAGGTTGCTCCGGGGGGGATTGTCCCTGTAATAAGGGCTCTGTAAGTCGCTTTGGATAAAAGCGTCTGCCAAATGCATAAATGTAAATGTAAAGTACTGAAAAAATATATATATACTTACAATCAATAGCTTTATATTTTATGTGTTTAATTTGATTATGTCATTCATAATGCTTCATGGGACTGTAGTCCATTCAAGTACACAATCTTTTACTTTTATGAAGGATTTGATTAAAGTCATCCTCAAATGGCAGTTTAATTCATCCCTGGCAACTGTCGTTTATTCAATAAGAATAATTAATGATCAAATTGATTGACCTTCAGTATTTCGCTAAATTTGAATAATAGACAGTCAAGTTTATTTAAAAGTTCATTTACAATTTATATTGAACTGAACCGTATGCTCGGGATAAACAACTTTCTCAAAATGACAAAACTTACAATTTTAAGAGAACAAACTTTTACTTTTTTAAGTTGAAACAACAAGATTTCTTTCTTTTTTTTCTTCCTTCGTAGCTGAATGCTTGTTTTACTTGCTTTCTTTTGTTCGTTCCTTCTTTCATTGTTTTTTTTTTCATTCTTTGTTTGATCTTCCTTTCTTTCTTTGTTGCTGAATGGAGGTTTCTCGCATGTTTTTCTTTCTTTCTTTCTTTTGTTCATTCTTTCATTTATTCTTTCTTTTTTTGTTCATTCTTTCATTCATTCTTTCTTTTTTTGTTCATTCTTTCATTCATTCTTTCTTTTTTTCTTTCTTTCTTTGTAGCTGAATGGAAGTGTCTTGCTTGTTTTATTTCTTATTTTTGTTCATTCGTTTGTTCTTTCTTTCATTCTTTGTAGCTGAATGGGGACTTGTTTTTCTTTCTTTCTTTCTGTCTTTCTTTCTTTTGTTCTTTCATTCATTGTTTTTTGCTCATTCTTTCTTTTGTTCTTTCTTTGTAGCTGAATGGAGGTTTCTCACTTGTTTTTCTTTCTTTGGTTTGTTCATTCTTTGTTTTTTCATTCATTCTTTTGTTTATTCAGTTTTCTTTATTTCTTAGATTTTTTGTTCATTCTGTCATAGTTTTTTCTGTCTTTTTTCTCTCTTTCTTTCTTTGTAGCTGAAAACAAGTTTCTCGCTTGTTTTTCTTTTTCTGTCTTTCTTTCTTTTATTCTTTCATTCATTGTTTTTTGCTCATTCTTTCTTTTTTTGTTCTTTCTTTCTTTCTTTTGTTTGCTTGTTGTTTCATTGTTATTTCATTTGTTCTTTATTTCTTTGTAGCTGAATGTTTTTCATTTTTTCTTTTGTACATTTGTTCATTCTTTGTTTTTTCCCGTTTTTTCATTTGTTCATTCTTTCATTCTTTCCTTCTTTCTTGCTTAGTAGATGAATGTACGTTTCTCGCTTTGTTATCTGTCTTTCTTTTATTCGTTTGTTCTTTCTTTCTTTCTTTGTAGCTGCATGGAGGTTTGCCCCTTGTTTTTCTTTCTTTCTATCTCTCTCTGTCTCTCTCTCTCAGTACAGTGTGTTCACTGGTTTTAAATGTATTACTGTTTTCTGACCCAAAGCTGCACTAAGCCATCAGATAATTGGCTTCAGTCTGTGACCAGGTCATCCAATAATTAACCTAAATTGGTTGTGGCTAAAACCTACCTATATATAAAATCCTATATACAGTGTGAAATGACAGAGATGTAAGACAGCACTGTTTAAACGTGTTTTTTGCTAAAAGTTATCTGATGCTTTAACCTGTTAACCTGCACCAGTGCGCAGTCGCACCGAAGAGTCTCCCCCCCCCCCCAGTTTAATGTTTATGAATAGATTTAACGTGAAAGAACATCATTAATCTTGGCAAACTATATATCATTTTAAAGGTGTAAGCCTCAAGCATCGATGATAGAGCTCTGTTTTTCGATGAAAAGCTTATAACGAATGTATTTCTTGCATTTATGTAAGCAATACAGATCAAACAAACGTAATCAAAAACGGAGTACTTACCAGTAGTGTCGTAATAACGAGCCACACACGCATCCACTGCTAAAAGTTCCAGATTGGATGGAAAGGTGAGGGTCCACTGAATAACATCCCATAGAGCATTTTTAGTCCAAAGAAACAATAACATTGTAACATTGATGGTTATTCCTTTGTTTACATCGAGTTTCTTCAGGGTGAAGTATCATACTTGTCGGTTATGCAATAAAATTATGCATAAAAACAGACTCCCGGTAGCCGAACGTTATATGGGTGTGTTGCTTAGAGTGTAATGAACAAATTAAGACCGCACACACACACACACACAAATACAAAGATAGGCAATATATAGGGCGAAATATCCAAACACTGCGGTCAGTTTTTTTGACGTCATGATATGCTGATCCTATTGTTTTGTCTTTACAACGAAAGCCAATGAAAGAATTGAAATGATATGACTGATAGAAAATGTAGCCAAGCAGTGCACGATTCCAACGATATCCGGGAAGTTTAAATTCCTCGCGAACAAGATGTTTTTTTATTTATTTGAATCAGCCACTCTAACCTGCGACGTAGGCTGTGACCACACCCCCGTCATTTGACAACAAACGAGCCATAGTAAAAAGACGGTTCCCCAGTCAACATCTGTTTTCGCGTCTTACTTACTGGACGGATTATCTCATCAAATGGATTGTCAAAAGAAGTTTTTTTCTGCTGTAGATGTTTTATTTGAGATCACTCAAAGCAGCGATGACGAAATTGAGGAGTGAATACAGCGACGACGGTGATATACTTGAGGACGGAAAAGATGGTCCAATTTTACATCGGTGAGTTGCTATGTAACATGCACACATTATACGTGTGTGTGTGTGTGAGAGAGAGAGAGAGAGAGAGAGAGAGAGAGAGAGTGTGTGTGTGTGTGTGTGTTTGTTTTCCCATTTGATTTATATGGTAAATGCATTGTGGTCTGAAAAGACCAAATATAAAACAAATGGCTTGTGTGATGGCTGGCTATCAGTGTGATTGTTTGTTGGTTCTATGTCTGACCATCCATATGAATGCTGTCTGTATCACTGGCCATCACCAGCCATTGAATGTTGAATGGGCGACTATCGGTATGAATAGTGTATATGACTAAAATAGCTTGCAGTACCCTTCATAACATTTGATCATTAGGTTGCTTTTTGAAGTATCCAAGGAGGCTTCTTGGTACCTGGACATAGTCTTGGAAAAAATATTGCAGAAATCTCATTTTTCATAATATCTTCCTCAAATGTGAAATATAAACTGATGAGACTTGTGGCTTTCAATCAATTGCCTAACTGGATTCATCCAGGTTTGTTTTCATTGATTTTTCCATAAAATAATGAAATGTTACTTGCAGTACAAATTATCTTCAAGACACTTTAAATTCTATAAATTTTTGTCTGTGTAAGTTTTTTCAACTTTTTCATTTGGGTAATAAACTCCAAAGTGTCTTCTTTTTAAATATGTCTAAATTGTGCATGTAGAGCAAATTGTTCAGTAACTACAATTATTTTAGTTTGGGGATGTCATTTCTGGGGATGTGCCTCAGGCAGGGGAGGTAGAAAGGGAACCGACATAGTCTTGGAAAAAAGCTTGCAGGAACCCCATTTTTCATTATATCTTCCTCAAATTTGAAATATAAACTGATGAGACTTGTGGCTTTCAATCCTTTACGTAATTGGATTCCTCCAGGTCTATTTTTATATATTTGTACATGAAATAATAAAACATTTTTTGAAGTTCACATTATTTATGAGGCACTTCAACTTTTATAACTTTTTATTTGTTTGAGCATTATCAACTCTGATTTGTTGTTAGTAGAGTGCCAAGTGTCTTCTTTCCAAAGAGACCTTAATTGTGCCTGTGGTACACTGTTCTCAGGAGCTATATTTATTTTAATTCAGGTATGTCATTTTCAGCTGTGAGCCCCTGAGTGGGGGTGCAGGTTAACAGGTTAATATATGATTTATTGTATACAAGAATGTCTTGTTCAGAAACATTTACAAGAACTTTTGAGAAGAACAATGTAGTTGAGATGAGGGTGTCTTTAATATCTCATTTGTTTCTCCTAGACAACAAGATTCATTTGAGAGCAAATGTAGACTACTTGGTTAAGTCATGTGTTTCTCAGAATTTTATCTTGGAAAAAAAGACCCTTATCTAATTGTTGGCTCCTCTAGAGTTTCAAAAGTGTCACCAAAGTTTGAAACGTACTCCCTGAGACACTAAAACATACAATATCTACCAACCTGGATTCAAAGAATCACTTTTCTATACCTACATTTTTGGGAAAAGCATTAAAAACCTCATCTGTTTGGGAGAAAATGTAACTCTCTTTTAGTGCTGTATTTAATTCATCTAATTCAAGAGAAAAATTAATTCAAGATTATTTTAAACCAGGTCTAAAAATCATTTTCTTCTCAAGTAAATGTATCTCCTTTTAAGTTGTTTAGATATTTTTACTGGAAAACAAGACAAAAATATTGCGTAAGATAATGATTGTTCGCACTGGGCAAACACGTCCTCTATCTACACAACTATAATTTTCTTACTGAGTATTTTTGTCTTGTTTTACAGTAAATTATATAAACAACTACAAAATGAGATATATTTACTTTAGAAGCAAAATGACAAAAGATATTTGTCATGTTTTCACAGAAATATATGTAATATTTATGCTTATAACAAGAAAAAAAATGAATTTTTCTTAACCCATTGGCAAAAGAATTTTCTTGTTTTAAGCATAAACCCTAAAAAATATTATTAGATTTATTTAAAAACAAGACTGCATATCTTATGTCATTCTGCTTCTTAAATACATTTTTCTTGTTTACCAGAAAATAAGACAAAGTAGGAAAATAATTTTTTGCAGTGCAAAAAAAGTGATACCAGCCGCCACATTTGCATTCCAAGTGCCGATTTGCTGAAAATGAATATTCAGGTGCTGTTTAGCACAACTCCACAGAAGTATGTTGTTAAGGATGTATTTACTCGAGAGAAAATGGACATCAATTTGCAAAAATAGAGCATATTTTCCAACTTTTCTGTTCCAGTCACAGATTTGAAGATGATTCTCTCGCTGTGAAGTGTTGTGCTTTAACATCCTATCATGTGCCAAAATAGCTCAATTTGCTGAAGGCCCATTGGAGAAGAAGTGTACTACAGAAACAATTGCTTATATAATGTTGAAGAGCATCTCTCTGCACACACTTCACTGGAGTCCACCGGAATCTCGGTTCTCAGCGACTGGGATAGGCAATGCCACTTATTTTGATTGTGATCTGATACTCAAGTACTATCAAATCCATTATTACAGATATTTATACCAATATGAATACTTATTTCTGTTCTATTCTATTATTTCTTTATACTGAGAATAAAATGGGTAATTATAGTTATTTAAAATTTTATTAGACATTATTTTCAACACTTTATAGGCCAAAACTTTTCGGTTACTGTCATAACCTCCGTTCCCCGATGGAGGGAACGAGATGTTGTGTCGATGTAGTGACACTAGGGGTCACTCTTGGGAGCTCCAAAACATCTCAGATCTTTGAGAAAAGGCCAATGAAAATTGGCGAGTGGAATTTGCATGCCACTCCCCCGAACATACAGGTATAAATGGAGCTGGAATGCCCACTCTCATTCAGGTTTTGTGCTGAGGAGCCAAGACAAGGTCCCGGACATTTCAGTGGTTAGTACAGCACTGTGGCAAGAGGGACACAATGTCTCGTTCCTTCCATCAGGGAACGGAGGTTACACGTTGTGTCGATGTAGTGACATTAGTGGTCCTATACAAAACGGCACAACGACTGAACTGTGTTACGTGAACTGCCGATGCAGGTGTAAGCAGGCTACTGTGTGCGTAAGAACAGATGTACTCGGACTGCTCGTAGCCTCCCCCAATGCCCTAAACATTTTTGTATAGTTCCCCACATCCCTGGGGAGAGATGTATCTAGTATGTTTTCTATATATATTTTTCTCTCCACAGAGTATTAGATTCGGTTGGGGCCTTTTAACGCTCAATATATGCACCGGGTAAGGTGTTCTTTTCCTTTCCTATACTTTCAGGGGGAAATGACCCCACGGAGACCACACCATTCATCGAGGGGGGTTGACATGTGGCAAATATGTCACATTGGCTCAAGGCTGCACATGGAAGGAGCGCGGTGGTAAGTCCTGCCCCGACGGGGAGGAGCTCTGCAAACACAGCGACCGGGGCTGAGAGGGCTATGCCCAAGGGAGATGCGGGTCTAATGAAGGGAGACCGTGCCACGGAAAATACATCACAGGAGGTTACCAAGGTAAACAGCACCTGTGGAGCACTTACCCCAGTACAGGGCATGTTAACACACGTACTGAAAGGGGTCGTGGGAACCTTGGGCACATAGCCCAGTAGGGGGCTTGCAGGTCCCTGACCCTGAAGCACTGACCCAATTGCGCATATCTGGGTGTCTTCACTATGGGAAGATCACCAGTTCATGATCACACACCACTTCAGGGTATACAGCTGCCTTGTGGAAGGAGCCCTGGCCTGAGTGATCATGTTTACCACTGCAGATGGTAGACCACTTAAGTCTTCCACATCCCATCCAGGGACCAGACGTGGAGGCTCCAGAGGTATGGGCATGGGAGCCAGATGGTGCCCTGTCCCTGAGAAAGAAGGTCCTTCCTTGGGGGAATTTGCCAGGGAGGTGCTGTCGTGAGGAGCGTGAGGTCCAAGAACCTCTTCAATATGGTGACTTGTTCCTCGTCCTCCCTTACCTTGCACAGGGTCTGTGCAAGTAGGTTCACTGGTGGAACGCGAATTTGCACAGCCGTCTGTCCCTAGGGGGGCTCCAGTCAGGGCATACCAGAATGGGCAGTGGGAGGATTAAAAGGTCTACCTGTGCTTTGCCGAATTGACTCCAAATCAGCTGGACCACCAGGGGGTGAAGTCTCCACTCTCCCCTGAGTGTCACCTGCTGCGACAGCTTATGCGCTGTGGTGTTGAGGTTGCCGGGGATGTGAGTGGCCCGCAGCGACCTGAGTCCAGAGGAGGAGATGACGGGCAAGTTGTGACATGCGATGACAGCGTAATCCGCCTTGGCGGTTTATATATGCTACTGTCGCCATGTTGTCCGGACCAGCACGTCCTTGCCCTAGATCAACGGCAATAGCCTCCGCAGGGTGAGCTTTACTGCCAGCAACTCAAGGAAAAAGTGTGCGGTGCGCCGACCCCAAGAACCAGTCGTCAAGCCGAGAGTTCTCAGGGGCATGTGTAGGGTTCCAGTCCAGCCCGACACTCGCAGCGGCCTGGGCAAGCATGGCGATCAGCTCCGCGTCGGCTCAGACTATGCCAGCACACCCAAAGGTGTTAGCCTTGTCGAGTCCTCTGCATCAGACATCACCAAGGCACTCTCTTATCTAACCCACGAGCTCTGAAAGAGACGTTAGGCTGGCACTGATGTGAGCTGCCTGTCTCATCCAAGAACTGGAAGGGAGCGTGCCAGGAAATGAAAGGTCCGTTGGAGATTACCCGGGCGGAACCAAACCCATTGAAGCCCCCCAATCACCTTCAGCATCAGCCGGGCCAGCCTTACACCCGTAGGTAGAAGGACCGGCGGAAGGGACAGCTGAGGTGGCTTTCCCCCAGAAGAAAGAAAGCCGCGATCACAACGTTGCCATGGTTATGTTCTTGCAGTGAGAACATGAACCATTCATGAATGCTTCCTCAATGTGATTACGGCCCAGACACGTAAGGCGGAGAGGTAACGACCACATCCAGAAATTACACAGAGGCGCATCTTTAAAAAGACGTTCACATCAATGTGTTTGCTCTAATAGAGGAAATATACTCTTTAGATCAAAATACACACTTTTAGCGCTGTCAAAGCACCCAGGGTCATACTCTGCCCTAGGCATGCAGATGGAGAGAAAGCCATCAGACCTTAAAGGGACTGTTCACCCAGAAATTATGTCATAATTTACTCACCTGTGGAACAAGGAGATAGTAGGAGGAGTGACAGTCACTATTCACTTTCATTGTATGAAAAAAGATGCAATGTAAGTGAATGGTGACTGAGAATAACATATTGCACAATATCTCCTTGTGTGTTCTGCGGAAGAAGTAAAGGCAAACATGTTTGGAACAACATGAGGATGAGTAAATGATGGCAGAATTTGTATTTTTGGGTTAACTATCCCTTTAACCTGAAATTGTTGTTGCATGTAATCATGCTCACTGAGTAATTGCAATTCCAGTATCCTGTTTTCCATCAGTGCCAGTGAACAGGTGTTGGCTTCAAATCAAACATATCAGTCTCATTTAATTGCCAAGTGACAGAGAGAGAGAGAATTATAGCAGTGTGAATGCATTTGAATTGAGTTTGGATGTGCTTGAGTGGATCTGAGTTAAGGTGCTTTCAGATTACTCTGCATGACAAACAATGAGCTGGGGAACCAATTAGTCTGTTGAGCTGAGAAAAAAACACTGCGTCCAGTAAATCCCTGCAGATATGTTATGATTCATATCCAGGAAGAATTTAGCTGACTATTTTATTGTTTGCCAATGGCTTAATTATGGAACCACTGTAGCATTGTGTCTCCCCGGCGGTCGACTTGTTGGAGACGAGCCAAGTGCATTTTTTAATGCACCACAAGTGTGTTTAGATGGTAAGTACACGGGTAGTGTGTGTGTGTGTGTGTGTTGTAGACAGCTAATAGACAAAGGCTTGCTACTATTGACACGTTCAGTCTGTATAATCTCACTTACAGCAATACTTTTTATATCGGCATAATGTCTAGTTCAATTCGCGGTATGGCTGGGCAGTATGACAAAAATCTTACATCAAGGTAACATTATATGACATCAAATGGTTATTTTTATATTTATGGAAATTCAATAAAAAAAAAGGTTTAAACCTGTATATTAAAGGAATATTCCAAGTTCGAAATTAACTAATCAACAGCATTTGTGGCATAATGTTGATTACCGCAAATAAATATTTTAGACTCATCCCTCATTTCTTTAAAAAGACTAAAGCAAAATCGAGGTTACAGTGAGGCTCTTACAATGCAAATAAATGGGGCCAAGTTTTGGAGGGTTTAAAGACAGAAATGTGACACTTATAATTTTATAAAAGCACTTGTGTATTATTTGAGCTGTAAAATTGTTAAATTGACGTATTACAGTCCTTTCAGGGTTTTAGGGGTTGTGCCCAAGTGTGCCGCACAAGCCCTCAAAAGTGAAGCCAAAACGTCTCGATCGCCCCGCGGTGACTGGTCTTAGTATAGGTCATAAACCCCGCCTCCCCATGTTATTCAACGGGACATGAGACCAACTAAACAATTAAATTACACTTCACATATCTTTTTTCCAAAGATAGTGTCTGTCATTTACTATCGTTTCTATCACGTTGATGTCATTTCAAGTGTTTGTTTTCAACATAAGTTTGTTTTTAGTTATTTGATGCTATAAAAACGTGCTGTGACATCATGATTGACAGCTGTGATTGACAGGTTCTCTGAGCGAAGTAGTCACTGAAGCACCAACTGACTTTTTTCGGATCTTCGGAGGACTGAGGAGATTGGAGCTTTAAATGTAATATCTACATTTCTATAATTAATTATTTCACACCGTCAAAAGTCAAAAGTGCAGGGGCGTGTGCTTGCGATTGATTCAGGGAGAGTGAGGGCGGGCCTTGATTTCGCGGCTTTACTTCCTGCTCACTACTGCGCAGGTCTGGTCCCGAAATCGCAACTGCGCAGACTCAAGTCCCAAGATGTCAGCTCCATATCGGGACACTGGCGGCTTCAGTTCTCACCAATGGAAAAGAGCGAAGGTGCGTCGTCCATCTTTTTTTACAGTCTATGGTTGTGCCTTTGCGTCATAATGGCAATAAAGTTGTAAAATAACTTTACATGTAAAAGATTAGTAAGTGATTTTATCACACTAAAATCATGTTAGCATGCATATTGTTTACATCTTGTGGCTTTACTCTTGAAACAATGAGTATTTTAATGTTTACAGTTTGGCCCCATTCACTTCCATTGTAAGTGCCGCACTGTAACCCCGATATTTGCTTTTTTATTTTAAAGAAAAGGAGGGACAAGTTTAAATTATTTTTTGTGGTAATCAACATTATGCTACCAATGCTGTTGATTGAGCTTAACATGTACTTATACCAGTATATTCCTTTAAATAACCATGTGATGATTGTGTAAATACTTTACAAATTAATAGTGCAGCTATTAACATATAAACCACCATATATAGACTCCATTCTGATACGCAACACCACATTTTTCAACCTAGTATCATAGAATGAATGTTTCAATACCTAAATTTTTGCAAACTGAGTTTTACAGAGTCTTTCTACATTTCGGTGCTACAACAGCTGTGAGTTATATTCACTTTTACACATTTAGGACTTTATAAACACACACATTTTTTTTTTTTACTATTACTCACACACTGCTATGTTATTATATCAAAAATGTTTTACTTTAATGCATTATTTGAAAAACAATTCATTTTAGCGCTTGTATTACAGACCCACCTACATTTACACACTTATACCAATATGTGATTAACTTCCACAGTAGCTCAACTGGGAGAGTGTTGGACTTTGGACTTGGAGACTGAACCTTGAATCCAGCCGAGGATGTTCTAAATGAAAGTGAAACGAAAGTGCCATAGAAGCAACATGAAATGATTTAGTTGCTTCGGTAAATGTGCTTTTCATGTCAAATTTTCTTTTAGAACACTATCGGTTAGGTTTAGGCCTTGGTTAAGTGTGAGGATGTCTGTTTTGTTCTCCTCTCGTTTATCTTTAAGACACTATTGGTAAGGTTTAGGTTAACGTTTTAGGTTAGGGAGGTATGCTTTACTGATTAAAACATACATTTAATAATCACCTTAAAAATCTAGTCTGATTACAACATCATTTCACTTGCTTTTGGCGCCCCCCGCTGGACATTTCAATGGGAAACTGCCGCCAAATGTGTAATGAAGCACCTAATTTTGGTTTGCAAAAATGTTGCTATTGTCACGTTAATTTCTTGAGATCAGGCTGTACTTTTTACTATCAAATCAATTTCCGATTTGATCAAATCAAGTCACGCCCTATATTTATTCTTGATGAATATTCTATTCCACTTATAAATGTGTCAGATTGCAGAAGTAAAATGGGTTGACTTAAAAAGGAAAGCATCAGTTCACAGGAGGGAATTTATTTTCATGTCTAATACAGTTTGTCCACTAATCTGTTGTTTCTGTGTATTTCTCAGGGCTGCGTAGTAATCGCATTAGTCTGGTCTCACTTTACAAAAGCCATCTTTTATCCAATAGTCAAACAATGATGGCGCAAAGTAGAACTACAAAGTCGACGAGTGCGGAATGTCATTTTAGTTCATTCATCCTTTGTGCTCTCTCGTTCTCTCGCCTTTTCTGTGCTTTGTGCCTCTGAATACAAATATCTTCCTTGTTCCTTCTTTATTGGCGTTCTTTATCACAGTTGAGTGTGTTTTACGTCTGAGTGTGTGTGTGTGTGTGCTGGCTTTGATAACGTTTCCGTTAGTTCCCCCCTCAGGCAAGACGCCGGTGTTTCTGAGCAGGTACCGGCCGGATATTTCCACGCACACACAGACACACACTCTCACACACACACACACACACACACACACACATTGTCATGTTCACGCTGTGCTAAATGCCCCCTGGCTCTACCCAGCACACAAAACTGGATGATCATTGAGCTTCACAATGCCTGTCAGTGCTGCTTTACAGTGTTGGCAGTTGCCTATTTCAAGGGAAGTAAAGCAGGACTTGCTGTGTGTGAATACAGTTGGATGTGAAATCTTTGAATTATTTTGTGTGCATCTTTTCTTTTTTTTTTTAAGACACATTTTTGTGTTCTGTACTTTTTCAAGAATAAGAGGGAAAAGATTGGAATGTTGCACATGTGCTTGTTCCAATGTTGTTGTTTTTTCCAACCAAAAACAATGTTAAAACGTATAATGTTTACGTCTTTTGAAATATGAAGCCTATATTTATAATGCATTGTAATGACATTATAATGTATTAATGTCTCATAATACAGCTTATAATATGTTATATCTTCTCATAAATAATTATAACCACAATTATAGACATTATAATTCTTATTCATAATTATACATTAAAGTATAATGCATTATAACACAAGCAACATTCAATTTAATCAGCTGAAGTTAGAATGTATTATATACATTTTTAATAGTATATAATAGGAATGATTTAAGTAAAGTGACAAAAGCAGTTCCTTCTTATAAACATCCAAAAGATATTTTTAAGTGGTTATAAGACATTACAAGTCATGCTGGAAGTTATATACAGTACACATGCACAAAATACAAATTAACACACATTCAATGTAAATTTTGAGATATTACGAAAAACACTTGTAAAGCTACAAGATTAAAATATATCAGAAACTCTCTCTGTATGTTATGTATGTTGATCACACATGTAGCCAATCTTATTGGGTGTACACACATGCAAGAATAAAACACAAATTTTATACTGGACTCTATTCAGTAAACTAATGTTTGTGCATCTTATATGGAGACTTACAGTATTTTATAAATAACTTCCATTATATAAGTTTGACTTGTGATGTTTTGTATGTTACACATTTATTTTATGGCTGTTTATAAGAAGATATTGCTTTTGTAATTTTACTTAAAGCAGGTAAAGATCTTGTCATAAAGCCTTTTAACTCGTTAACTTTGCGTGCACTCGCAAAACTTTTGCATTTCCCCCAGAAACTAAGCGCTCTCTCGCAAATTATTGTGCGTACTCTTGTATATGCATTCCCGCTCCTGAATGCTCTGCAGGCTATTGCGTTTATGAGAGATAAGTTGAGATGACAGGTGCCAGTGCCTACTTTTTGTGGGAAAACTGTAATATGTTTCTGTATTGCATCATTACATCCTAAATAAATCTGATATATAGCATATGCAAAAACAATTTAATAAAAAATTTATAAAAATAAATAATATTTTTGTCTGTGGGAGTTCAACTTGTGCATTTTTATATATAATGTAAGGTATATAATTTTTTTGGAGTATATGTGTGTGTGTGTGGTGAGTGTTTAGTCCCTATGCGAGATGACTCAACTATCAGAAATGACCCCTGACTGATGGATCAGAGGTGCTGAGGGATGCATGTGGCTCCTGTGCTCATGCATGCCGAATCCTGCGGCTCGGAGGGGGCGACGCCAGGCGTTAATATAAGCAGCAGTGGCTGTGGCCATATTGATTGCTCAGGCCACTAGTTTATTGTTCTAAGGACTGACTAACAACAACCTGCTGGGTTGAGGCTCCTCTCGGCTCGACTGCTCCAGCCATTCGGGCCAGGAGAGAGCTGTGTTTAATTGTTTGCTGTGTTGGTCGGGCCGCAGCAGGAAGTCTGCAGGGAAACGGGCTGATGCAGCCTCTGACCTCTCTTTCTTCACCAAGTGAAGCGCTGATTGAGAAGAGAACCAATCAGTGGTGCTTCGTCCCCTCTGCTCTCCAATTAACAGACACAAACCACGCTTGGTCCTCACGGAAGCACTGGAGAAGCTGGAAGACAATGGACAACTAATAGGTGATCCTGGTTTCCCCCTGCAAAGATCAGGGAGATCTGTGTTTGGAGTGTTACAGAATTTCTGAATTTCACCCAAAACAAAGATTACACCCAAGTGACGCTTTGTACCTTTAATGGTACCTTTTTTCTGAGAGTGTACCGCTGTGCCATTACAAAACTCAACATTTCTAAAACTGTATTGCAAATGCAGCAACGTGCTCCCCTAAACCGTCCTATCTCTCTTGTAGCGTTGAGAAAATATAAATAATTTAAGTGAATCGGTTCATTGGAACAGTTCATGTAAATGAACAGATAAAATGAACGATTGTCCTATATTTAGCAATGGGACCTCTATTTAATTTTAGTGAGTCAGTTCTTTTGGATTGTTCATGTAAATGAACTAGTTCACGTAAATTATTCACTGATTCATTTGAGCCTTAAAGGTACAGTGCCAAAAGTTATTGTTTTCTTTTTTTTCTCCCCTTTTCTCCCCAATTTGGAATGCCCAAGTCCCCGTGGTGGTGAAGGACGAATCTCAGTTTCCTCCACATCTGAGACAGTCAATCTGCTCATTGTATCACGCGGCTTGTTGAGCACGTTACAGCGGAGACATAGTGTGTGTGGAGGCTTCACGCTATTCTCTGTGGCATCCACACACCACGCGCCCCACCGAGAGCAAGAACCACATTATAGTGACCACAAGGAGATCACCCTATGTGACTCTACCCTCCCTAGCAACCGGGCCAATTTGGTTGCTCAGGAGACCTGACTGGAGTCACTCAGCACGCCCTGAATTCAAGTTCGTGACTCCAGGATTGGTAGTCAGTGTCAATACTCGCCGAGATATGTTGTTCTTTAAATAGCTTCAATGTACTTTTTATTAGTAACTTGTGATGTAGTGAACAACAACTTTAAGTGATGAGTAGCTTGTCTTGAGTAGTTTTGAAATAGCTTCCACAACACTTTCCGAAACATATACTGCAAACAATTATTTTGTATTAATTCCCAGTTAAATTATTGAAAAATCCTTAAAACAAGATAAAAACTGCATAAGATATTATATTAAAGGAATATTTCTGTTCAATACAAGTTAAGATCAATAGACTGCATTTGTGGCAGTACATGTAATGCCATTACAATGCATTATAAATATGGGCTTAATAGAAAGTGTTTCCATAATTTGTGGTCATCAATATTATGCCTGAAATCCTGTCAAACTTATAGTGAACTCGGAATATTCCTTTTTAGACATATTTTATTAAATTAAGTTTATTGGGGGCCTGGGTATCTCAGCAAGTATTGATGCTGACTATCACACCTGGAGTCGTGAGTTTGAATCCAAGGCATGCTGAGTGACTCCAGCCAGGTCTCCTAAGCTACCAAATTGGGTTGGTTGCTAGGGAGTCACATGGGGTAACCTCTTTATTGTGCATGGATCATGGAGAGCAGCATGAGCCTCCACATGCTGTGAGTCTCCGCGGTGTCATGCACAGTGAGTCACGTGATAAGATGCGCAATTTGACTGTTTCAGAAGTGGAGGCGACTGAGACTTGTCCTCCGCCACCTGGATTGAGGTGAGTAACTGCGCCACCACAAGGACCTACTAAGTAGTGTGAATTGGGCATTTCAATTTGGGAGAAAGAAAAACAAGCTTATTTTTTCTAACCCCATAAATAATACACTGAGCTCAAATACTGAAATCAAAGAAAATCACATGCAGGATAACCTGTGATCAATGCATATAATACAACCATACAGAAGCAAATGGTTAACAAACTCCAGAAATATATCACAAATGTCCTTCACTTACCACTCCCCCTGTATTACTGAAGACAATTCACATTGGAATTGATCATCACACTAGTTTTGTGCAAACACATAGTGGAGTTAATTTCAGGTGACATTTCCATAGAGAATGGGTCGTGTGGAGCCAAAAACTGCCTAACTGGGGCCGTCTGTGCAATTCCGTCTCCAGTGCTCAGTCGCACAACTAAATGTAGATATCCAAGCATCTTCAAATGAACAAACACAATTTGGCAAATAGTACAAAATGAAATTGAGCGTTGTGTGCTTTTCAGATCCACTCAGCGGGCTCCCCGGAGGTTCCTCCCCAGGGCCCGCTGAACGGCCGCCGAGTCTGGCTCAATCCTCACAAACATTATCTGTGAGCGAGTGAACTCTATTTGGGAATTGGTAAAGCGCACAGTGAGAGACATGGACTCGGAATAGAACAGGCCGGCAAATTCCATTTCACATCTCAAGTGGCAGAGAGCTGCCGAGAGATCATTTGGTTTGGAGTGAGTAAACACTAAGAACTCCATCGCTCACAATGACTTATGTGCGTGTGCGTGTGTGCGTGTGTGTTTGTGTGTGGGAGAGAAAAAGAGTCTAGAAAACATCAGGAAGTACTTGAGCAGTGTGTGGAAACTCAACGTGGCATAAAACAGTGTTGTAGGCTCATAGATCCTTCACTCTATCACTATCTACCCTGTGTGAATGACTGTATTGCGTAAAGAATATTTTTTACATTGTTTGCAAGGCACCACTGTGTTGCTAACTGAAAAAAAGAATCATTTTTTTCTTCGTTTTATTCCTCAAATCAAAAGTCACCAACCCTACAGCAGTGTTTACAGAATGGAAGAGGTCAAACTCTTTTTTTGTTATATGTCACGGTTCATGCCAGGATGGCAGGTTTACAGGTGACAGGTGGGGCAAATAAACTAATAATAGGCAAATAAGTAGGCGGGGTATGATGCGAGACCAAGGGGCCATTTACACAACAACGTTTTCAACTAAAAACACAAAATGTTTTTATGCATTTTGGCTGTTCGTTTACATGACAACAGCATTTTGGGGCCTGAAAATGCTAACTTTTGAAAATGGGTTTCAAAGTGCAAGTTTTAGAAAACTATGCCGTTATCGTCACCGTGTAATCATACAAAAACGCGAATTTGTGAAAACGATGCCGTCATGCGCACGTGTTTTATGTGTTCAGTCTATAGGCATGAACTTCGAGAACTTCTTCCTTACCTCCAGGGCGAACAGACCAACATGAGATCACCAGTTGGAGTCCTTAAAAAGGTGGTGTGCTTTATAATCCAGGGTCACTTATAAATAAATAATTTATTATATTTATAAGTATATTATATTTATAAGTAATAAAGCAATCTCATCGTCCGTCCAGACAATCTTCATCGTTTTTTATTCACCGCTCTGAATAAAAAGAAGAACGCTTATGTGCGCTGGCACGTAGTGTTTCTTTAATAGTGACATCACCATCTACTGGCCTGGCATGCATAATATAGCGTTTTTAGTCATTTTCGTGAATCTGTGTGAACGGAGATAGTTTTGACAACGTTGTCATCTGTACGCAAAACTTTTCCAAAACCGCAAAGGAAAAACATTTCCGTTTTTAGTACATCCTTGTCGTGTAAACCTACCCTGAGAGACACGTGGCAATACAGAAACAAAATAAAGCCACGTGCTCTCACAAGACACAAACACCTGAATGGCATGAGCGCACATCGCCAAGACAAGAAGGCACTATACGCTCATACCAACCGACAGACAAGACGAGAGAATCCTTAGCAATGCCAAACAAAGCAATGCCACGCATTCCCACACTAGACAAAGCCTGAGCGCACATCGCGAGGCAAACGCCACGCGATACACGCAACAGGTGACAAAACGAGACAGGACACCTGTGAGAGAGTTCGGCTACACACAAACCCAAACCCTCAGACCGAACTGAACGAACCTTAGAACAACTTGAAGACAGATCGCGACCCGGACAGGCAACGCCGAAGCACGCCTGAGGTCACGAGAGACAGACACGAACCATTGACGCGAGTGCATGCTGCCAAGATGACAAAACGAGCAACGCACTCACGCCAATAACAGACAAGACATGAGAACGCATGACAATGCCAATAAGGCATGCATTCTCACACAAGACAGACTAGACAAGACACTGAACATGAATGACAGAGCTCAGCCGCAAAGAGGATAAAAACAGAACTAACCGAAGTGGCTAATAGTCCTTGCCATATTTTGTGCTTATTTTGCATATTTATGCACGTTTCTCAAAGGGATAATTGACCAAAAACTTCAACCAAAATTTGGTTGTCATTTACTCACCTTTTCATTTATACAAAGCAAAATCGGTCCCACTTTATATTAGGTGTCTTAAACTAGTATATATTGACATTACATACAATACAATGTATGTACATAAGTGCACTTTATCAAATGCTTAAGCACATAGTAGTTAAAGACATCTAATATAAAGTGGGTCCCCAAAATGTAATACCTAAACTTCCCTCAAACTTTAACACTACTGAGCCCCTTCAGTAAATGCAAATCTACTCTCCTTTTTTTTTTTTATGCGGATACTTTAAAAAGATTATTTGTAAGCAGTACACACACACACACACTTCCAAATCCTTTTCTCAGCCATACAGATCTATAATGCAAAATATCTGCAGAAGGAGACTCGCCTACTTTGTTGTTTTGACATTGAAAACATGCGTTTTCCATCAGCTCCCCCTCAGCACTCGAGTCAATATATTGAGCAAGTGTACATATGTGTAATAGAGGTATTAGTGGAAGGTGCTTTAGGTGAGCTATATAGCCTCTATTTATAGCCGTTTATTTGAATTAATATTTACACTGATCAATGGCGTGGTAAGTGTTTGCTCATGAGAGGCAGAACTGGAGGTACAGAAGTGTGAAGAATACATTTAGTTCTGCAGATGATGTGGAGTTGAAGCTTAGTTAATAACCGTGTCTATAATGGAGTGTGACGGAGAAATATGAGCTGATATCAACATTTACGTTCGGTTTTGTGCCTGATTACAAATTTAAAGTATATTTTGAAATAAGCAGATCTTTAGTGTCTTTGCTGTTCTGCCGTTTTAAAACAGAATTAGGCCACGAGAGGCTTTGCGATACTGTAATTTGACCATGGTTAAATGGGTGTACACTCAAAGCTTTGTGTGACCTGTTGTCCAAGAAATAGTCCAAAAAATATCATTAATTAATGATAAACCAACATATTTATTTTTTTCAGATAAAAATCAATATATTCATCTTTTTGTATAGTTACTGTGTTTATTTCATTTTATTTTATGAAGAAATTTGGCTGTGACTTTCTCTCTCTTTTTACATTTTAAAAGTTGCAGTGACATCACTCAGTTGTTTCTGATTGAATCTTCCTGCTCTGTTTGGAAGGAATCAGAGGCAAAGCTTTCACATCATTCAGCCGGTATAAAACGTCTCTATTGGCATATGCTAATGGCCCTAATTGAAACACCAGTGACTGATCTTCATTCTGGGAATAAAGTTATTTAATTAGACAACAAAACCGAATGACAGATTATCTTAGTGATACGTACAGACATTCAGTGTTGGGGAGTAAATTACTACTAAAAGCTGCGATGCGACTAACTTAACTGAGGAGTGACAGTTGTTCAGCAGTTTTCACAATAGAGTAGCTTTTCCAGCAACAAGCTACACAATAAAAAAACTATTTAACATAAAACGTGAGCTTTCTGTGGTGAAATCTAAATTTACTTGATTTATTTGTGTAAAACAATATTATGTAATACAGTGGCAAGATAGAGTAATTGAACCCTTGGTTCATCAGTTCACAAAGCTTTTTCCCAGGAGCACTGTGGAGTGTCAAATTGGTCTTTGGCAAACTTTAGGCACACAGCAATGTTTTTGTTGGAAAGCAGCGCCTTCCTTCGTGATGTCCTGCCATGAACACCATGCCTCTTTAATGTTTTCTGAATAGTAGAGTCATGAACAGAAATGTTTAACCAGTTCCAATGATTCCTTCAAGTCTTTAGCTGTCACTCTAGGGAGTCACTCTTTTAACTCACTGAGCAGGTTGGCTGGACGGCCACTTCTAGGGAGAGTAGCTACAGTACCAAATCATCTCCATTTCTATACAGTTTGTCTAATTGTGGGCAGATGAATATCTAAGCTTTTCCAGATAACTTTGTAACCCTTTCCAGCTTCATGCAAAGCAACAATTCTTGAGCGTAGGTCTTCTGAGATCTCTTTTTTTTTCCGAGGCATGGTCCAAGTCAGCAGATGCTTCTTGTGAATTGCAAACTCAGAATGTTTGTGTGCTTTTTATAAGTCAAAGTAGCTCTAACCCACACCTCCACTCTCATTTCATCAGATGAATGCCAGGTTTGCCAACTCCTGACTCTATTTAGATTTTGTTGACATCACACACATTTTCCAACCTGCACTGTGAATACTTGAATGATATATTCAATATGTAAAAGAACAATACAATAATGTGTGTGTTATTATTTAAAACAGACTGTGTTTGTTCATTATTGTAACTTTCAATCCAGATTTTAAGACACATTTACACATAAATGCAGGTAATCCCAAAGGGTTCACATACTTCTTCTTGCCACTGTATGTCTGTATCAACCTGATTAAATTAGGTTACACCAATAAAACACATTTTAAGGTACATATCCAAAGTCAGAAATCAATAAGGGCTCAGGGCAAAAATGCAACCAAAATTGACAAAAATGCCTGAAAATTTCAAAATGTGGGGGCCAGAAATGTTCCCAGTATTAAAACCTCTGCTTTTATTATTTATAACATCTGATGTAGTTCTTAATATTCTATTCTAGGCTTTGTTATTCATATTGTACCATAAATTATATACTGATGTTGATGTTAATTTTATGGGTAAGAGGTAATATATTCTCAATCTGATTATTCAGATAGAGAACAACTGAATGTTTATGAATTTATTCAATCGAGGTATTTGAATTGTAAAGGTGACTTCAGTACCGTATGAAGTCCAAAAAATCATATCCAGGCGGCAACTACTGCCCCTTTATGGAAAAGTTCATTTCTGGCACTGGTTATATAAGGTAGATTACAGGTTACAACTTTTTACAGTGTACTTTTTTCAACAAATAGTAGTGTAGTGTAACAAAACAGTAATCAAACACGCTTATCCCCCCTTTCATAAGGCGCGAGGAAGGCTGATTCAGTGAATCAGTTCAACCGAATGGTTCATTTGAGTCTTGGAACAAAAGCAAACTATTTTGCTAAATGCGGTGGTTCGTCACTGTTTTTGACTCCGTTATGTAAATGTAAGTGTTTCTAGTTGTATTTGTTATTTTTAGTGTAGGTTATCTGTTCAAGTTTAATACTGTTACTCTAATTAAACCCTTATGGCTTATTTGCCAGATTTTTGAAATTCAGTATATTATAGAAACTGATCGACATATACTACAGGTATATCGTCTTCTTAAATACTAGCTACAATGTAGTTAGCTACATTTTGTTATTATCTTAATGTGTTGCTAACTACATTTTCAGAAGGGTTGCTTTAGTTTTGCTAGTTTAAAGCCAACATGAAATGTCATTTGTAACCCATTTTATTTCCATAATCTGACATATTTCAGAGTGAAACAGGATATCTAATGAGGGGGAAAAATAGGACGGGACTTGAATTTATCAGACAGGAATTGACTGAATCGCGAAAACTGTGCATTGCATACCAAAATCGTGGTTTCCTAATCCTAGGATGGCAGGGGAAGAGTCATTCATGTTCATGAGGACAGCGACTTCCTGATTGGACGGCTCAGTAGTATTCATCAAGAAAGGCTTACCTGATTTGTCGAAGAATCTATTACCCAAGTCCAACCCTAATGCTTACAAATCAGATTGTGCTTTATTGATAAATATAAATGACTCTTCCCCTGCCATTCTACGTTTCTAAAATGACATGAAAAAGTCAAAGGGATTTGTGACATCAGCTGACATCTACTCATTTCAGAAGCTGGGCAAGTTATTACAATTTCAGTTTCCCCACTTTATATTAGGTGTCTTTAACTACTATGTTCTAACATTAAAATACATACAATACAACGTATTTATTGTGTAACTTCAGTATGTTGTTCTGCTAAATTCTCAAAAGATTCATATTTGCTCCTACTGAGTTTACTCGCAGGTTTAGTTTAGGATAGGGTTTAGGCTAAGGGTTGGGGTAGGGTTAGGTTTAGGATTAGGGGTTACATTAACAGTGTAACTACAGATGTTATTAAATGTGGGTACTTTAAATGTAAGTACAATGCAACAACAAGGCTGGACTGGTAATCTGGCATACCTGGCATTTTCCCGGTGGGCCGACGCACTTTGGGGCTGATCATGGGCGGACTGGCCATCGGGAGGACTGAGCAGGCTGGTGGGTCGGCCGCAGGGCTGGACTGGTAATCTGGCATACCGGGCATTTTCCCGGTGGGCCGACGCACTTTAGGGCCAATCATGGGCGGACTGGCCATTTGGAGAACCGAGTGGGCCGCAGGGCTGGACTGGTAATCTGGCATTCCAGGCATTTTCCTGATGGGCCGATACACTTCGGGGGCGATCATGGGCGGACAGGCCATCGGGAGAACTGAGCGGGCTGGTGGGTCGGCCGCAGGGCTGGACTGGTTATCTGGCATACCGGGCACTTTCCCGGTGGTCCGACGCACTTTAGGGCCGTTCATGGGTGCACTGTCCATTGGAAGAACCGAGTGGGTCAGTGGGTCATCCGCGGAACCTGCCGAATGGCCCGCGATAAGTTCAAATGAGCAACCACGTTATGCAGAACGGACCACAAAACGGCGCCACGATATGCAGAAAAGGACAGCGAAACCCCCCCTTTCAGATCACAACCCCCAAACCCCCCCCCCACCCCCAAACAAGGTATGGGCCAGTTGCCATGTAAAATCCTGGGCCAATTTCTCTTCCCAGTCCTGCCCTGATTGTATCAAATGCTTTAGGACATAATAGTTAAAGACACCATTTAGATTATATAAGATTATGAAGATAAACATATTTTTTTCTTTGGAATAATGTGCACTAAAAAAGTCTGCACAATAAGACCAAAAATCAATTATTACCATGTTGACTTTAAAGTATTATTAACTGATTTGCAATATCGAAACACACCCGACAAAGACATATGGATACAGTGTGAAGCTTATGAGATAATGTAGCACTGCTTTATTTTGTGATGTCCCTAAAGAAAAAGAGTTGCACATGTTTTAGTAATGAAGCATATTGAACTATTGTAATAATCTAAGGTATTTGCTGCTATAAACCCTCATCAAGAGTGTTTGATAAAGCAAGGTCGCTATACTCGTGTCTTACAACACAACCCAGAGTTTTAATGTTAGAATTGTTTAATATTCAATGGCATTTTTGGAATGAATTTAAGAATGTAAATGGCCTTGCCACAAATAGGAAACAAATCTCTTGAAGTTTGAATTAGAAACTCTACTTGCATTTAGTGTTATTATTTTTGAAGCATCTCAGGCCGTATGCTATTCACGCACTCATGCGGATTGTTCAACCCTTTCACAATATATCAGCCGTGTTTTTTTCCATGGAATATTCCAGCTGTGAAAAGCATGTTAGGCCACCACAACTATGGACGCAGCACTTTAGCACAATAGGTAGCGAGTCTCACTCTCTCGCTCTCTCTCAGACACACTCGCGGCCATCGCGAAAGAGAGAGGCGTTAATTGAACGACCTTGGCATGGGTGGGTTTTCAGGACTTCCACTTCAAAATTGAATGCACAGAGAAGAAGGACATTTTTTTTGTGTGGATATTTTAAAACCATATGCTTTGACCAGGTCTCGCTGAACAATGACCATTACTGCTGAAAATGACATTTTATGGATAACAGTTGTGACCTTCTTCAGAAAATCTCAAAGAGGCTTTTAAATACAATAGGCCACACTGATCATCATACAATATGTGAATGTGCAAACAAAAATGGTTAGGACTGAGTCTACACAATAACTTACTTCTTAAAACATAATTTTTTTGTGTGTGTTTTGACGTTTACATGATTTTGCCTAATTGGCACAAACACTTGTGTGTGGTGTTCACTACCTACACCTCACGTCTGCGTTCTGGCATTTGTTTCTTCCTCCCTCTCTCTGTCAGTGCATTAAATAAATAATAGCATGTTGGTCTGTATTCCAGATGAGTGCTGCTTGAGCCAGCTCAGGGGGATGTGTATCTGTGAGATATAGGATATATATTTTCTCTCTCAGATTAAGAGATGATCAGGCGGCCCGGGCTCCTGCTGTCGGATAGCGCAGGTCTGGAATGGCAGATCCATCAAAGCAGCAGAGCTTGTCTCACCTGGGGTGGACTCAGACCCGAGCGCTGCAACACAGCACACCGCGTGCTGCCAACCGTCTGCAGAGAGAGAGAGAGAGAGAGAGAGAGAGAGAGAGAGAGAGAGAGAGAGAGCATTTAGGTGTGTAAGGGAAAATGACCTGTGAATATGTGCATGTGTAACAGACAGACAGGGATGCAGGGAGAAAAAAAACAGAACAGAGAGAGAGAGAGAGAGAGAGAGAGAGAGATGTCCACTGGCTCAGAGCCAGACTCAACACCATTGTCCTTCACCTTCCTCAGCATCAACCTGACACACAATTACAATAACTTTACACTCTTCAATCTTTACCCATAAACAAGTAACAAATGGTCTTTTTGTTTCAGGACCAAAAAGTTATTCTTTTGTGAATTCCTTTGTATTTATCTGTTATATAACATTTGATACAATTCTAAATATCCTATTTTAGGTAGTGATGGACCTTTCTATTTTCCTTCTGTATTTCATCAGTATTGTATATGCCTGTGTAATGTATATAGGCCTAAAGAACTCGACATCATGAGCTTTTTATTTTTTGGTCCGGATCTATTACGTGATTCAGAAATACATAAAAAATGCCATTCACACAAAACAATTACTTGAATACACCTCTGCTATTATGATTTTTTTTTTTTTTACATTTTTACAGTGTGATATTTAAAAAAAAAATCTGACTTATAAAGTCTAAAATGTATAAGTGGTGTAACCATCTGAAGACAGGAAAAAGAAAATATTAATAATAAAAATAAAAGCTGTTTTGTTTTTAAAATAATAATATTTGTAACACAATCTGTACACAATCAAATCAAAGTCAGGTGGTTTAACCAACATGCAGGTTGCTGTTCTGTTGTCATGTGACAAGAAAACTATAAAAAAGAGAAAACAATGTTACCTTTAATTTTATGAAAATCATATTTTTTAAAAGTCGCATTTTGTTCAGGTCAAATGGCGTAACCTGGAGAAAAATTCTAGATACATTTTACTCTATTTATATTTATAATATATATATATATATATGTATGTATACCTTGAAATATACCTTTAAAAATGTTTTATATATGGATATATGCAAGTTTAAAATAATCAAGACATGTTTTCCACATATATCACATTAAAATTGTTTATATACCATTATATATATATATATATATATATATATATATATATATATATATATATATATATATATATATATATATACAAATTAGAGGTGTAACGATATTGGCTTGTGCTGATTTGATCATGAGTTGAAAGAAAATAATGCAGAACTTTTCCGTTTAAATGCTGAAATACACCGAGGACTCTTAATTTGAAATGTTTGCGCTTCACTGCTTCCAGCTGCTCAAACAGATAAGGGACATAACGTGCACTCCTACAATAATCTACAACATATTACAATATATACAATTAAAGTAAACTTGGTTATATTTCATCAACATTACATCATCATCATCAGCAGATGATCTTTAATGATAGCTTGTCATAAATATCCAATAATACGTAATGATTGTGAACTGCTCTGAAACAGCTGAAAACACTCACAAGCACCTGCATGTTTAGAGAAAATACACCAGTCACTGTTTCACTTTGAAGGACACAGCGCATACATTTATTTAATTAAATCATATTCTTTTGAAGTTTTATAATCACATTAGGTCATATAACGATTCCCATCTCTCCGCCCCAAATTTAAGACCTCTTTAAATGATAATTAAGACTTTTGTTATATCATTTAAAATATTTGAAAAACTGAATTTAAGACATTTTAAGACTTTACGGATCCGCGGGAACCCTGTATAAATGTTTTATCAAAAATGCATGAAACCATCATGGACACAAACATTATTTAAATGAAGTTGATGTGTATTTTTCACCTTTTTTTTTTTTTTTTTTCATCTCAGACAACATTATTTGTCAATGACCAATATACTTGCATTATATAAAGCCTATTTATTATTTATCCTAATTTAGTCAAACGTAAATAAATACTTGATTGAATGTATTTGTCCCATTATCTTAAAACCCTGTTTTTCTAAGGCTTTTTTGCTCAAATGCATAAAACTGTTTTGTATACATAAATACCAGACATTGTAGACATATAAATAGTGTTTATGTGTGAATGTATTTACTTTGTAATGGATAAGTTGGAAAGCATATAGTGAAGTAAAAGCAACAAACAAGTTCCCAGCACAAATGGGAACTCCTTAAATACTGTTTAACCCTTTAAGCTCTGATTTTCTTGTTTCAGTGGCATAACCAAACATAGGCGTATAACTTGACAAAATATACAAGGAGGGTTAAGTGTATGGTATCATTGTAAAGAGAACTTTTCACAATGGTATAGATTATGATGCATGCTGAGACTCTCAGACTAAGAAACTGAATTTACCAAAGATGTACTTTTTTCTTATTTACTTATATTTTCCCACACAACTTCATCTTAAGCACTGTTAGTGTAGCATCAGACATCCATTGTGTCATTTACATATTCTATATCCTCAATAAAGTGATGTCAGGTGACCTTTTGCATTAGCACAAAACCAGCATGAAGAGGGTCACGGAAGCATTGCACAATAAGCAAAAGTGACATAACTGTCCAGCCAATTGAATAAAAGACATTGCCATTGCTTTACTTTGGACGTACATACGATTTTACACTAAACACATTCTGTCACTCTGCTAAATGGACGTTAAAAAAAAGAAGCATTAGACAAAAGGTGTGTGGGGGGTGAGAATTGTTCCGCTGTATTTAACATTCACACACAATGCTGCGAGAAAGTGACAATTGCTTATCTCCATGGCGATCGATAATGGCTACGGGTTTAGTTCGCAGAGCGCGTCTCTAATGCGGAGAGGATGTCATTATTATTTTCTGTCTCCTAATGATGGTCATTATGCACAGCCGCTGATTGAATTCCATTTGTTACCTGCTTTTGAGGCTGAGTAGAATAATTACCATTTAAGTGTCTCCATTAAAATTCATACACGAAGACCTCCTGTTAAAAATAACTAAAGTATTCTTTGAATGTGAAATGAATTGCATTTCAGCCCAGCCCTGATTTAAATACTTGATTAAAGAACGGGGCCGTCTGCACGGATTGCGATTTCTTAGAAGATGCTCGATGAAACAAGTTGTAGCTCTTGTATCCTGCATTATTTAATATTTAATTAAAATGGATCTGCTGCTTGTAAAACACAATCAATATCCAGCTCTCTGTCCAAATTACATTTTCAACCTCTCGTGCCTCATTCAAAACAAACAATTCATTATGCCGAACATCGTCCACAAACCCTGTTTGTTCATGGTCAATTCTTTGTGCTGTTTCAATTTAATAAATGCATAAGTTTTAATGAGTGTAAATGACTGTGCTACTTCACATATGTATCTAATATGAATGAATACTCAATACATCACAACAAAGAATGTTTACTTCATTCAATGTTTACATCCTTCTGAAAGGAATGTTTACACCTGAACCCATTAATATAGAAATTAAGAGTTTATTACAAATTCCTTTCAAATAAGTTAATGTTGTATTGGTCCAAACTAAAGTGTTGCATTCATTTAACTGTAAGTGAAGTGTTTATTATGAAGTTTTATTACATAACGAAGTTCCAACACTTACTTTATGCTGACAAACTATATTACTTAGCAGAAGGCTATAAGACGACACATTTAAAGGTGAAGTGTGTAATTTATTCTCTGACAAAAGACTTCTTCAAATCCCATCTGAATATGCATAGACAACTATAAGTAAGTCATTCTTTGATTTCCTGGGAATTGTAAACATTGTGTTACTATCACAACATTGCTCTGGTTGTTAGAGCATACTGACCAGCCCGACTTTGACTCAGTTTTGAATGAGCTAGTGTCACAGAAATGACACACTTCTGCTTTATTGAATTATTGACCATTGTTGTCTTTTCACATATTGCTGTTGTCAACATTTTATAAAAGCAATAAACCTCTCAATAGGCACATGAAACATAAATAAAACATATTAAATTGCAGTAAAATCATTGGATTGAATTATCTGGTAAATGTATCACATCTGCTATTCACACATGCAACGGCTTTCCACAGCTGAAGGGTGTGTGATAATGAACAAGGAGAAAATACAAAATTATTTTGAATTCGTTGATAAAAAAAAACAAAAAAACATGGCTGTCGATTTAACGCTTTAATTCAGTGCGACTACCGCGATTAAAAAATTTACGCAATTAATCACGTCACTGTAATATGGAAGATTCCTGAGCAAATCAAGCTTGAAGTACCACTTGTTTTCTCCAGGGGGCAGTAAGCAAAACTTCAGCAGTATATGCAACGTGCAGCTTATACAGAGAACAAACCAACCCTTCAGCAGACAACACAACACAAGGAAGCATTCTTGCATTCAAAAACATGCTTGATGGAGCACAAATCTGAACTCGGTTATCTCAAGATGTGTTTTTCTAAGTATTAAACTACGATTAACTTGACACAGTGATCTAAACATTGTATGTTTATGGCGCAACGCAACCAAAGAGAGATACCACAAAAGCATCCGTCTGACGCAGGTACACATTGATGGGTCCTTAGACAAGCCCACTTAATAAATCTCATAATGACTGACCATGTCATGTTTAGATGTGATTTTGTTTTCAAAGTTCATGTTTATGTTTCAAGTTTATAGTATGTTGTATTCATGTTTATAGTTAGGGTTTATAGTTTTCACGTTTATTATTAAATTGCTTTTGGGTTCTTAATTTCGAATGACATCGTCATCGTCTTCGTCATTACCATTGCCAGCTACAGTACGGGTCAGACCAATCAAATTGCAACTATTTATAATTATTTAATCATTATACGTGCAATTAATTCATTTACTTAATTTCCACACCACGTAATTAATTCGATAACATTTTTTAATTGATTGACGGCTTTCAACATTTCAGCAGGTCGTACAGCATTGTGGCTAGAGGGACACAAAGTCTCGTTCCCTCCATCAGGGAACAGAGGTTACAACAGTAACCAAGACGTTCCCTTTCTGTCACTCACTCGAAGTTGTTTTGATGTAGTGACACTAGGGGTCCCTATACGAAGCGCCACAACTAGCTGAACTGTGTTACGTGGAATGCCGATGCAGGTGCAAGCAAGCTGCTGCATGCGTAGCCTCCCACAACGGCCCCAAAAAACGTTGTATAGTTCTACACATCCCTAAAGGGGGGAAGAAACATATAGAGTGTGGGAGCCGCTGCCTTTTCTCTCTATGTTTTCTCTCCACAGATTATTTTAGGTTTTCAGCTGGGGCCTTTTAATGCTATCTATTCGCTTTGGGGAAGGTGTTCTTTTCCTTCCCTATTCGTTCAGGAGGAAAAGACACTGCGGAGACCACATCCTGCCTGAAGGGGAGGTTAACATGTGGCAAATACGACACGTAGGCTCACCAGCCACACGTGGAAGAGGTGCGGTGGTAGGCCCTACCCAAAGGGGATGAGTTCTATAGACACAGTGACCGGGGGCAAAGAAAGCTTTGCCGAAGGGAGACGCAGGTCCACCGATAGGGAGAGTGCGTCCGACATCGCCAACGCACTCTCGAATGCTGCGATCGATACCTCATCCTGCTCGCGAGCATCAAAAGAGACGCTAAGCTGGCCACGAGAAGAGCTGCCTGTCTCATCCTAGAATTCAACCAGAGCAAATGAGCATACTGGGGAATGGGAGGTCCGTGGGGGGTTACCCGGAAGAGCGTCTCCTATTGGAGTCGCCAAATCGTCTCCAACACGAACCGACCTGGCCACGTATCGTAGGTAGAAGGCCCGGCGCTGGGGGCAGCTGGAGTGAATTTACCAAGAAGGAAGGAAAGCCACGACCACAACGTTGCCATGGTCATATTCTCGCAATGAGAACATGAACCATCCACAAATGCTGCCCCAACGTGACTATTGCCCAGACACGTGAGGCAGCAATCATGGCTGTCAGAAGCGGAGCGATAACGACTGCACCCAGGAAGTACACAGAGACGAAAAGGCATCTTTAAAAAGACGCTGTCCATCAGTGTGCGCTCTTTTAGTCCGAAAATATACTATTTTCTGGCTTATGAAATATACTCTTTCACTGTCGAAGCACCCAGGGGCGTACTCTGCATCAAACGCATAGAGGGAGAGAAAGCCGCTGAAATGCGCTGTATATCCAACAGCATACACTTCTTCCTTGCTTCAGTAATGTGAATGGAATGGCAGTGGAACTCTCTGCTCAACACCACTCGGCTCCAAAGAAAAAATCTGAATGAGTGGTTACGAGCCATCTCCTTTTATACCCGTATGTCCGGGGAAGTGGCATGCAAATTCCACTCTCCAATTCCCATTGGCCTTTTCTCAAAGATCAGAGGGGTTCGGGGCTCCCAAGAGTGACCCCTACACAACGTTGAGTGAGTGACAGAAGGGGAACTGTAGGGAACAAAATGCTATCGCTAGCATCAGAAAGCAGTAATGCTACCCGCCGATAAAAAGTCATTTTTACGTGTTAAATGGGCATGGAGTAAGGGCTGAAACGCACTCTACGCAAGTAAGTGAACAAGGACGCATCTTGCAACGGAAGCAGGATTTCACTTATCATTGTGTTCTGAAATGTGTCAGATGGCAATTCAGAACTTAACGCAACATGTTGCATTCTCAATGCTGCCACAAGGGCCGCTAGAGTGAGATTAGAGTGAATGGTCTGCTTCTACAGTGAGTTTTCTCTTATTAATCTCTAATTAATATTATGTCACAAATGCTGTTGCTTGAGCTTAACTTGTATTAAAGCCAGAATATTCCATGAAAGTCAATAATTTATATAAATTTACCTAAATAGTAACACATCCATTTTAATGGCACAGACGTTTGAAGGCAACTCTATCGCCCCCTTGAGTACTAATGTTTGTTCCTGCCAGGGAAACGCAAGAACCCACGTTAAGCATGTTCAACCGGACCACGTGTTGGCAATAGTGGCCAAGCACTTGCATCTGCATTCATGTACTTGCGAAGAGTATTTTTTGGCCTTAACTGTGTCATCTCCGTCAGAACTTAGTGATTTGCCCAAAGCAAACTTCTTAGGTCAGCGCATCCTAACCTCGTACGTGTCAGTAAAGTTACGGTTTTGTTTACACATAGCATCAAAACGGAACTTTACCAGTATTGTTCTCTGGGTAATTGCCAGAGCTTATTTACTAGTATTTCCCAATGGGTTTGGTTTCATATATTACCTTTAAACGAGAAAAATGGCTTTAGTGTTCTGGAAAAGTCTGTCTGTGTGAAAGCGATTAGTGCTGTGTGTTACAGTGATTTTTCGTCATCTGTTCCGAGCTATGCCTAAGAAGGCCATTTATCTGTGTATCTTATGGCTTTTTGCTCTCACAGACTTTAGGAACTTCTATGAATGTTTTTATTTTTTTGTAAACTGTGCCCATTCTGTCTCCTAAACAGCTGCCAGCTACAGTTCTATGAAGTCATGTTTCTTTTCCTCTTCAATAGATATCTCCAGCACCAACAAAAACATGTCACTTCTCGTTTGTTGTTTTCCTGGAGCCCACTCCTCTGTCCGTCTACCCAAGTGGAATTAACTGTGTTTGTGTTGCAGGTAAATAAGGCGTGCAGTGCCCTAATACAGCCATCGCTCGGGTAAAGGGCCCAGCTGCGGCCAAGTTCCTATCCCACAGAGCCAAGCGAAGCGGAGGAGGGGGAGCTATAGTGAGACCTAATCAATCAACGCCAGATTACCGCTAAAGCCACTTCCATACCCATTAAAGGAGGACAAATGCAGAATCGCAACTGAACAACTCCTAGTTTTAAGCCAACAGTGGGACTTCCTGGTTATTTATCAAAGTCAGTGCTGGTGAGCCAGTGCGACGGGCCGCACAATTGTCATTCTCAGCAGAGAGGGAGCGGTGTTGAAAAGAGCCTGTTTATGCCCTCAGCTGTGGCGCTGTCAGCCTACTGGAATTTACTGTAAATCGCATTGCTTTTATTGCGAGATTTAGTAGCTTATCCTCTGTGGGCTCCATCCACTGTGAGCTTGTCCCCATTAGGATGTTAGCTGGAGACCATGAAGGGCCTTGGCTACACATCATCATATAATGCGAAACCAAACCTCTCTCTTTTACTCTCGTTTGCCCCTTCCTTTCTTTCGTCTCTATCAGTTATCTCATCTTAAACCTAGCACAACCTATGATTGGCTGGGCCTCTTGGATTCTCACTATATGAGTGAATTTCTTTCATTTATATTTAAGGAATAGTTACCCCCAAATTCTGCCATTATTTACTCACCCACTCATGTCATTCCAAATATGTATGCTCTTTTTTTTTACCACAAAAAAACATTTGACTCGTCCCTCCTTTTCTTTAAAATAAGCAAAAACAAGTTACAATGAGCATTGCAATTGCTTGTTTTGATTATTGGGGTTAACCCCCCACCCCATCCACCCCGGAATTTACGCCCTTGTGTAAAGTTATTTAAATCATCCTTATTGCGTTGCGCCTTATGACGTGATGGCAGCGAAGTTATAAAATTGTATATGACTTTACACAGAAATGTTTAGCGAGCGATTTTGTCATGCTAACACGCTAACGTCGGTTAAAATTTAGAATCAAATGAATGATATGTCAGAGTTCAGCTACTTATGTTGATTATATTTTGTTGTCTTTGTGGCTGAGCTCTGACATTCTTGTTTAGTGTCTTATCTAGTCTATGTGAGAGTCCATGGCTCGTCTTTTGGCGCTGCCATGCATTCTCTAGTCTTGTTGGTTATTGGCAACAAGTACATTGCTCTTATGTCATTTTTGCAGCATGCACTTGTGTCAACTGTTTTGTGTTTGTCTCTCGCAACCTCGGGCACGCTTCTCGCTGCGCTCACTTTGTGCTGCGCGTCCGGGTCTTGTCTAAGGACCCATCAACATACATCTGCATCAGACGGATGCTTTTGTAGTGCCTCATTTTGGTTGCATTGCATCATAAACATAACGTTTTTAGGTCGCTGTGTCAAGTTAAACGTAGTTTAATACTTATAAAAACACGTCTTGAGATCCCTAAGTTCATATTTGCGCTCCATCAAGCTGTGTTTTAAAAGCAAGAATGCATCCTCGTGTTGTGTTGTCTGCTGAAGGGTAGTGATGGGTCGTTCATGAACAATTCATTAATTTTGAACAAATCTTTTTATGTGACTCAGAAGAACGAGTAGTCTAAGAGAGTGATTCGTTCATTTTGTGTTGGCCTCGCATGCACATTGCGCAACCTCCGTTCGTTTGTTACATGAAAACCGCATTGGCGCTGTACTGGAAACAGAAATGATTTAGTTCACCTTTCAACTTGTTTGGTATGAGTCGTTCGTTCTTTTGTCATGTGACAGCCGCATACGCATACAATGCATAGGCATTGCTCACACGGGAAACAGAAATGATTAGTTCACCTCTCGAGTCATCCGAGTGTCCGAGTGTTTCGTTCTTTTGTCCCGTGACAGCCATACACACTATGCACTCACAAGAAGATTCCAGAGGTGAACTAATCTTTCTGTTTCTATAATTTGTCCTTGGCTGCATTATAATTTTTCCTTATTGGGACTATAATCAAAGTTTGCTTAAGTAGACGTGTTGGGGGGGATTTGGCTATTGAAAATGGTACATTTTAATTTAATTCTTCTCAAATGAACTAAATCACTAGAATAAAGATTCGTTCATTTTGCTGAACGAGACTCAAAGATTCAAGTCAGTAAAATGATCCGATCTTCTCATCACTACTGAAGGGTTGGTTTGTTCTCTGTATAAGCTGCACGTTGCCTATACCGCTGAAGTTTTGCTTACTGCCCCCTGGAGAAAACAGGTGGTACTTCAAGCTTGATTTGCTCAGGAATCTTTCTAATTGTGTTAATTTGTTTTAAATGTAATTTTTATATTATTAATTGCACTGAATTAAGGCATTAAATCAACAGCCCTAGTCTTGTGGATATACTATTGAGCATGTTAATGTTTATGGATTGGCCCCATTCACTTCCATTGTAAGTGTCTCACTGTAGCCCAGATTTTTGCTATTTTTTTAAAGAAAAGGAGGGACTAGTCAAAATAAATTGTGGTAATCAACATTATGTCACAAATGCTGTCAATTTGTATTGATCTCGGTATATTCATTTAAGGGATAGTTTACCAAAACCAGGGCTGGACTGGTAATCTGGCATACTGGGCATTTTCTCGGTGGGCCGACGCACTTTGGAGCCGATCAGGGGCGAACTGGCCAACGGGAGAACCGAGCGGGCCGGTGGGTCGGCTACGAAACGGGCCGAATCGGCCGCGAAAAGCTAAAATAATCCGCCGCGTTATGCAGAACGTACCACAAAACGGCGCCGCGATATGCAGAAAATGCCCGCGAACTATTTATCAATAATTAATCAAACAGCTTTTTAGCGTGCAGCTTCGGTCTGGGTGCGTGTGTGTACGTCTCAGACTCTCTCTATCGGTTTGGCGTTCTGCCGGCCTTTTAAAGCCCACCAGGTGATGGCTCTTACCGCTTCCTCTCTCCCCACTGACAGACACATGACCATGTCCCCCTCCACACCAACAATACTTTTTCTCTTCTGTGGAACACAAAAGTAGATTTTAAGAAGAATGCTATGGACTGACAGCCTCAGTCACCATTCACTTTCATTGATGCATTTAAAGTAAACGGTGACTAACATCCCACCTAACATCTCCTCTTTTGTTGCATGGAAGAAAAAAAAGGTGTACAGATTTTGGATGACATGAGAGTAAATGAAAACAGAATTTGAATGTTTGGGTGAACTATCCGTTTTAAAAGGTTTAGATTAAACACATCGCTTCATGAGCTGAGCTTTCAAATCTGGTATTGTTTGGCTTTTTCTTTCATCGAGAAAGAAAGAGAGGGAAAAAAAAACTCATGAAATCTCTGCCAAGCCCAGTTGAAATGATGGAAACTGACAGCAAAGTCTGCAGGCAGGAGGTTAAAAAACAGCACATCACGTGACTGGACAAAACCCCTAACCCCGGTCCAAAGCAGACAGACAATTGCACTGTGTGTGTGGGTCTGAGAGTAAACTACCTAGAAACACATTCCTATCAAATTAGCCACTAATGCAGAGTCTACACTGCCCCGATCATTATTACTTAAATGGTTAATCAGTTGAAATCCATTTAGATAAATGGCTGTTGTTAATCACAGCAGGGATGTGGGACCGAAGTGAGGAAAAACACATTTAAGGTGTAATGTCACGCATTTAAGGACTGTTTCATCACCCTCTTTAATGAGTACTTATATAGCCCACACTGGAGCCAAACTTAACACGATGAGGTGTTAACCATTACAGTGATGGCTTGAGCATTTGATAATGGAGCATAATGAACTGATGTTTCTTTATGGACAATGAGAATGGGTTTGACAGATTTACATATTTACATTTGGACATGCATGCTTCAGAACCAAACAAACAGCAATAAAACAGCATTGAATACAATTTTGCACGAGTACAAAACAGAATTCATTGTTCCAACTCTATATTCTGATGAGCCACATCCAAAGCCATCGTAAAATTCCGATAAACTTGATGTTTCGAGCTACATGCTCTTCATCAGACATCAGTATAAAACTGAAATATACCCAAATTAATTGGAATAAAAACTGGAATTGATTTAGTAATCGAATCAAATTATGATATTGTGATATATTGCAATATATCAAATCGTGACGTGTGTTTCAATCAACACGTTTCGTATCATGAGGTGTCAGGTGATACCTAGCCCTAGTAATAAGAAATTTTCAGCCGGGTGCGTTTCACTCTCTCTCTAACTGGTGCCTCCGGCTTCCCTTTATCTCGCTCTCCCGCTGATCAGCTGATTCAGCGCTGGACATCCACCATCATGGCCCGGCCACACCCTCATCCTCGTCACAAGTTCTTATATCCATTATAAGTTCTCCCCTCCTAGCTCACCATGAGGGTTATTCACTGTGGCATACTCATGTCAGTCGCTGTCCCACAGGACTGCAGCATCATGTTCTTTCGAGCATTATGCTTCGGTATCCCTCTCTGGGATGGTTATGTCGTGTAGTACGGCATGATGGGACTCTGTTCCATGTGCGTCAGCATGACACAATGTCGAGTGAACTGTAATCGTAAGGGAGTGGTGGTGGCGTAGTGGTCTACAGCACATTATTACAGTCCCTGTAATAAGTGCACTGTAAGTCGCTTTGGATAAAAGCGTCTGCCAAATGCATAAATGTAAATGTAAGGGAATGTCTTGGTTGCGTATGTAACCTCGGTTCCCTGAGATGAAGGGAATGAGACAATGCGTAAGCTGGCCGCAGTACAGTACAGGTGCGAGCAATGTGCTCTTTGTTCCTCAATTGTATTTTCGTACCCGCTTATATACCGGATAGCTTCGCGCCTAATAGGCCGGGGCTTAAACACCATGGCCAATCTTATAATTGCCGTTATTGTTGAAGGGTTTCAACTAGGTTGTCTGAAAAGAAATTTCCCCTTTGCATGTCTTTATATTGTATTAATGGTTAGTAAACCCCAAAATGTATTCTTAAATAAACCATGTTGTTCCAAACACATATAACTTTCTTTTAAACATAAAAAGATGTTAGGCAGAATGTAAGACACAGTCACCATTCACCTTTATTATATTGAAAAAAGATGCAATGAAAGTGAATGGTGACTGAGGCTAACATTCTGGCTAACGGCTCTTTTTGTGTTCCACAGAGGAAAGAAAGTCATATGTGTTTGGAACAACATGATGGTGAATAAATGACATACATTTTTGGATGAACTATTTCTTTATGGTCTAATTTTTAAACCCATATTTTTATTGAATATTTAGCTGTTTGACACCAAGATATATCCCTCACAACATCATTCACGTCAGTTATTGATTCAACAAGTTAAAATGACTAAATATGCTATAAAATATAGTATACATATATATATATATATATACATATATATATAATTTCTTCTGTGTACTTGAACAAAATGTACCAATTTACTAACTAATCAATACAGTAACAGGGAACTCAAGCATTTTTTTCATCCTTAGCCAATGTTAGTGTGTTATGTGTGATGGTCTATGTGTGTATTAGTGTTTTAGTGGGTTTGTGGTGGATGTGAGGGCACGTCCACTATATGTGTGTGCGTGTGCCTGGATGATGTGTGTGTTGACGTGCCGTAGCAAGAGTTCAGAGAGGCAGCTGAGCAAAATAATTTAGAATGTCCTGCCTGCTGACACAAGGACAAAAGGCACAGAAAGAACTTTCTCATATGCGGCTGGGAGACAATGGCGGCCGCTCTGGCTGGAGTCTACACAGCGGTTGTTTTCTCGCTGACCTCTCGTCCTTAGAGTGATGGTGGAAGGCAGCAGACAGCCGGGCTCTCCTGTGCCTGTGTAGTGCGCAGGTAGAGCAACACCAATACTAATGGGCGGCTTTTCTTCAGCAGTTCTAACACTGACAACCTGGAGATTAATAACTGTCCTGATTGCATCTACAGTGCTGGCTGAGCTTACAGTGTCTTTCCCTCTCACTCATATTGTTCTATTTCAAATCCTAGTGAGCTGCTTACGTAGGCAGCATTTTAAGGGTTAAGATACCTCATTTTGGACAATTTCTCAGGCAGCATTGTTTGTATCCCTTGAGGGCAATCCCATTATGCATTGTGATGAGCACAGTGATATAATAAATGAAAGATGGTGGAGGAAGAGAGACAAATGTTGATTATACAGTAAATGTATCCATAATTCATTTCATATTCACATATAGGCTTCCAGGAATTATCACTGAATACTATCAAAAAATAGGTTTGGAGGACGAAACTTGCAACAATAATAAATAGACAAATAAATACAGAAATCTGCATTAATTAATAAATGCACCAATTAATGCCGAAATAATACAATATAAAACATGTATATACGGTTGGGGAAATGCAAAAGTAAAAATTGATTTTTAAGTCTATATTTCTATATTTCTTTAATCATTCATGTTGCCCGAAGGAAAAATAATTATGGAACAACATGCAGAAATAAGTGAATGACAAATATAGAAATATAGTCTTTCAATTTTGCATTTGCCTAATTTATTTGTCTTTTATATCGTATTATTTTTGCATTAATTGGTGCATTTATTTATTTATTTGTATATCTCCTGACAATTCAGACAGATTTATTTGATTTTTTTCACCCCAATTTTGAATGCCCAATTCCCAATGCTCTCTAAGTCCTCATGGTGGCATAGTGACTCGCCTCAATCCGGGTGGCGGAGGACGAATCTCAGTTGCCTCCGCATCAGAGACCATCAATCCGCGCATCTTATCACGTGGCTTGTTGAGAGCGTTACAGCGGATATATAGTGCTTGTGGAGGCCCACGCAATTCTCCGCGGCATCCACGCAACCCAACGAGAGCGAGAACCACACATTATAGCGACCATAAGGAGGTTACCCCATGTGACTCTACCTTCCCTAGCAACCGGGCCAGTTTGGTTGCTTAGGAGACCTGGCTTGAGTCACTCAACACGCCCTGGATTCAAAGTCATGACTCCAGGGGTGATAGTCAGCATCAAAACTATCTGAGATACCCAGGCCCCCGCACAGACCGATTTTAGCATTAAAGAAAGGTCAAGGTTGGATTTTGGCATGTTCTGTGCTGATTATAAGGGGAAAATCAATTGGAAAGGATTGAAAGCTGAAGTGTATAATTTCTTTGCCACCGAATGGAAGTGCAAAAATAAACATTCCGAATACGCCCACCATCTATCTGCTTTTGGTCTGAAGAACAAATATTCCCGCTCAACTGCTGCGTCAAGTCCTCCTGGGAAGTTTTTACTTATGTGGTCGAAAGTCGTAAATACGATGTGATATCACTATTTCATATTTCTTTCTTTTTCACTTACTGACAAATGAAGAAGCTGATGAACAAGAAGCTTTTTAGCACTAATGCAACAAAATGAATAGCTAAGAATATAAGGTGTGTAATTGAAGCGTTTATCATTCTCGACCCGCAACATATAATGATAAGAAATGTAGTTTTGTTGTACACGCCTGTCGCCTCATAAAGCAGCTGAATTAGACTTATTTTCTAGCAAGCTTTGTCGCTATTCTTCATTAACAGTATGATGAACAATGTATACAAACTAAACTGTATTGTCCAAATCCAACCAAGTTCTTACCAATACCAATGTGCTACCACCATGATTCTTTATTCGACACACCCCCAAGTCAAAGAAAAGAGATTTTCTAACTGGTAATTACGACATAATGTGTGCTCAACTTGTAAAGATGATCATTCCAACATGACTTGAATGCACCAAAATAAACAGGAATTTTTAGGGTTAGTTTAGGGTAATCTTGGTCCCTTAGAAGGCAGCTGCCTATGTACAGTAGGCAGTGAGGCAGCTCACTAGGTTTTGGAACAGAGACATTTATTTCTCTAGTCAGGTCCAGTTTACCATTTATGTCTGCAGCATTTTATCGGATGTTCTTTTTTTTTTTATTCTTCTAAACTGCACATTTCTTCTACCCTCATCACATCCATATTGTTCAAACACAATGAGGGCTGCAAGTGGTGGGACTCAATCACATACAAATTTGTGACGCAAAAAAAGAAAGAGAGACTCAATTGGTATCCACCGATCAGAGTCTGAAGTGGCACGGTAATTATTACCTTGGAGTGTGGACAGCGGTCGTTTGTTAGAAAGGATGAATGGAGTGGCGCCGGCTGCCGATGGGCAGAAATCTCCAAAGGCTTTGAGGCTGTGCTGGAAATGGCTTCCAAACTCATCGGGGAATGCTCAGGGCCAGATCGATGCATCAACCCAAGGCCCCAGCACACGAATCCAGGAGGTTATGCTGGGACTATGAGTTCCACAGTAGACATCATGTGTCTCAACTCCAGGTCCTCAGCTGGATCCCTCTGGATTGTCAAAAGAGCACTGGGACACGACAGAAAAGTGGCATGGAGTGGTTTTGTCAAGGTGTGATATACGGCAAGGTGTCAAACTAAAATATGATTCCTTTTAAGAAGACACATCAAGATTTGCCCTTCATTTTTAAATCCAAACTAGCTAAAAAGGATTTATTCACCATAAAGTTTTCATATCTAGAGTTTTACACAAAAAAAAAGTTTTGGGTGCTATAATATTAGACACATAGATAAGATATTTATAGCTTGATTTGGCCAAAAAGTGCAACTACTGTGGCAATCACGATATAGTACTGTTTGTTTGAGCTTCCATTTAACCAATGGCTTGACTTTGGGGCAGGACTATCTGGGGGAGGATTCGGAAGAAATCAGCACCCCCTTGTGATTTGGAGCTCATCAGGTTGGCTCAAGGTGACTTAAATATATTTCAAATAAGTTATTTAAAATTATCAAGTAATTTAAAATGATTAAAAACCACCAAGATAGTGGGTTGTCTTTGAGTCAAAAAACTTGAGAACCATTTTGCCATCAAGACATCACTTAAAAAGCAACAAAAAACTTCTTATTTGCACTAAGTGTAAATAGTGTTAGATACTATTTGCACCCCTAATTAAATACAAACAGGGTATCACTTCAATGTGTTTATTGGTTTTATTTAGAATCCTACAGACACCATACACCAACCCCTACCCATAAACCAAACCCTAACCTTCCCTTACAAGAAAATAACCATTGTTTTACTACAGTAACAGTTTCATAATAGTATTTTGTAGTAAAATCATAACCAAAAAAATAAACATGGTTACTATATTAACACTATATTACTGTGGTAACACCATGGTAAATTGCATTAAAACTATGGCTTCCGCCTAAAAACATGGTTACTACAACATTACTACACAGATGCCTTTAACGTTTGCGCAATGCCACCGTGTCAACAACCGTATCTCATACTGAAAGCACTTAAACACCCTCCTCCAATGAACATGGATGGGTAAAATGGGCCCCATTCCCATGAGCAGGGTCCCATGGGAGTTGTAAGCCCCTGGGTTTTTATGCCAATTTGAAGTGTAAGTTGTGCGAGTAGTATGTTAACACTGAAAGTTCAACAAAAGAAGTGTACTAAGAGTATCCGGATGATGTACTTCTTCAACTGTCAAAACAGAGTGTGAAATGTTGGACACTTCATGCATTCAGCAGCACACGTGGCTTGCCATACGTAGTGGAAGGGATGGAGTTACTCGGCTGCGTTGCTAGTCTGACAAAACAATTGTAAATAATAGAGAGAATGTAGCAACTAGCGAAAGTTCAATAAAGACAGAATCTAACAAATATAAGTTGAACGCTTTACCATCACCCCACGTTGTTTGAATATGCACATTATTTCAGAGACAAGTGTTGAACTGAGGTTGGCTAATGCGCTAAAGATAGCAACAACACGTCGCATGCATTTGAAATGTCAACTGTTAAACGGCAAATGCTTCCATGTAGTAAAACAAAACTGTTACGCGTTCAATTTGGGACAATACTACACTTTGAAAATGCATGCATTACATGGTTGAGTGCATAGGGTGCTTCTAATTTCTAAAACTGTGCATACTCGTTTCCTTTCCTTGCTTCCTTTCATTGCTTCCTAGCACCACCCTCTTTAAGAAATGAGGAAAAGATCCAAGGAAAGGAAACGAGGACGGAGGACTCAAAGACGGATGTTCTGCACACTTACGTGTCACTTCAGAGCTCATTTTGCACAGCTGTATTTCTTCGTTGCGCTTGCCGTTATGTTATTGAAACTTTATTTCGTAATATATATACATAATAAATCCAATTAATTGGGGGGCCTGGGCAGCTCAGCGAGTAAACCACCCCTTCAGTTGCGAGGTCGAATCCAGGGTGTGCTGAGTGACTCCAGCCAGGTCTCTTAAGCAACCAAATTGACCCGGTTGCTAGGGAGGGTAGAGTCACATGGGATAACCTCCTCGTGGTCACTATAATGTGGTTCTCGCTCTTGGTGGGGCACATGGTGAGTTGTGCGTGGATGCTGCGGAGAATAGCGTGAAGCCTCCACATGCACTTTGTCTCCGTGTTAACGCACTCAACAAGCCACATGATGAGGTTTGCGGATTGACTGTCTCAGACGCAGAGGCAACTGAGATTCATCACAACGCCACCATGAGGACATAGAGCGTATTGGGAATTGGGTTTTCCAAATTGGTGAGAAAAAATTAAAAATGCTAATAAATAAATCCAATTAATTGAAGATGCACTGTTGAAGAATGTGTCAATTATGGTTTATTTAAACGGCAAAGGTGATACAGTATATTAATTAAAACTATTGTGTCAGATTCAAAGGGGGAGGAGAATTAATACGTGCATCAGATGCTTTGACCAAAATGTCTTCCGGATAGGATGCTCCTATGTTTCCTCGATCCTTGCCTCCTCGCGGTGCATTTAGAGAATTGATACGTCCTTCATCATGGTGGACTTTGGTCGTTTTCTGAGTCACGGTCTGAAGGACGGAGGAAATGAAAATGCACAAATTTAGGAAACGTGAAGCACCCACAGTGTATATAAAGTGCAACAGTGCACGCCCAATTATTCAGCCATCTGGGTTCCGGAAGTATTTTTCCCATTCATTTTTAGACTTTTCATAAGTTGTAAGCCATGGACCAAACCAACCAGCTCCAAGGTAAAGCACAACAGCACAAACTTCACAAACAAGACAAAAAAGTATTTGAAAATCAGGCAAAATGACAAGGTACAAGACTGTGTACTTACCGTCTTTCACGAGGGCATGGACTGCAATCCCATGAAGCATTGTGAAATATGTCATTGAACAAAAAGACGATGGGAATATATAAAACTATAGATTTTAGGTGGTTAATTATAAGTATAGAAACAATATATTTTACGTTTATTGCAAAATATTCACATATGTACAAAAAGATAAGTAGTTTAAGTGTGAAGACTCAGACTTGATTAATTTACAGTGCATCATGGGAGTGGGCGGTCACTCTGAGGCACCTTTCATTGGTTTCATTGGCCACGGTTCTCTGATTGATGAAGTTGTCATGGGTAATGTAGTTGTTTACCATGAATTCTGCTATAAAACACGATTTTTAAACAATAAAGTTGAAATAACACAGACAGATGGCTTCAACGGAAGCATAAACCATCGATGAACAACCTCGTTTCTCATTGTAGGTCTGTTTTTAAAGGTTATCATTGAAAATCTATTTGTCCATGGAAGAAATTAAGGGGGTTTTTACTTCCGGAGCCAGACTGTTGCGCTCTATTGTAAGTGCATACTGCATAGTGCAGCATTTGGGACTAGGGATGGGCGGATTGATACTAAAGTATTGATACTTCCGATACCGATGTGGTATCAAGAATATCGATCCTCACATAAAAAATATCAATTCTATGTATGTTTTTTTTTTTACAAGTGATCTTATTATTTAGATTACATGATTACTAATGCTTCTCATAAGCTTTGAAGTGGGAATAAAATGTATTATATAAGCGAATTGTTGAATGGCACTGGAAAAAAACATTTCTTCCTCTAGAAATGCTAAAATAGCAGTCACAGACAGCGCTCACCCTTTCAGTCATAGCGCTCGTTCAAAGAGGGAGCGGTGCTTTCCTAAGATAATGACAGAAAAACAGCATCTGGAGTTATTCACACTAAGTAATGACAAACCTAGATGTGACATGGATTATAATGGGTTTGTTTGACAATTTTTACAGGTTCATTTAAATTTAGAGTTGTTAAAACATTGATAATGATCTTTAATCCTCGTTAATAAATGATACCCTTATGAAAACTTACCATGGATTTACTGCAGTAATATTATATTAACCATAACTGTAGTAACCATGTTTTATTTAAATGTTTTTGGGCAGTAATCAAGGTTTTGATATAGTTAACAATTGTTTTATTACAGTATTACTGTAGAATCCGTATGTTATCTTGGTTTTAGTAATAGCAACCATACAATGATATTTATGTTTTATTGTGCGGTTTTATATGTGGCTTACACTAACACATTTTTAAAGGGTAAAAAATCTGCCAAATACTTTTCTGTTTAGGCCCATTAATATATACAAAAATGTAAGTAATAATAAAGCTGCTAATTTTATCCAAAGAATTCGTGAAATGGAGTGGTGGTGGCGTAGTGGACTAAAGCACATCACTGGTAATCAGAAGGTCGCTGGTTCGATCCCCACAGCCACCACCATTGTGTCCTTGAGCAAGGCACTTAACTCCAAGTGGTTCTACGGATGGATTGTCCCTGTAATAAGTGCACTGAAAGTCGCTTTGGATAAAAGCGTCTGCCAAATGCATAAATGTAAATGTAAATGTAATTGGCGATATTGGCCTAAAAGTACTTGGTATCGCACCGAAAAGAAAATAAGTGGTACTGCCTATCCCTATTTGGGACACAGATAATAAAAATCATCATGGTCATTTTCTGCGGATTTTATTGTATGTAATGTATATAATATTACACATCACACAGGGCCCTTTCTAGGGTTAGGGTTAGGGTCTGGGAGGGTGACCTCTGCCAAACCCCCTTGAATGGTCTGAAAATGTTCTGACCTCATATATAATTATTTTAGTTTAGAAGTTATACACATAATTTGTAAGCTAATATAAGCTAATATTCATTCCAAAAACTAATAATTCCTTTACGTGTTCTCTAATAAGACAGTGTGATTTGCACAACTCTGAATCGCAAATCTGCCAAATCTTGACTTTAGCACTCCCGCAGGGATTTTTTATGTACTTACTTTACATTATTTTATTTAAATGTTATGTACAACACATTTACAGTGACAAAAAGGTCCTCATAGTGCCCGTAATCTAAAAAAAAAAAAACCTTTCAGTGTCCTCTGAGTGTTTAAGCAAATCTCTGACCTGCTTGAATTTGGCTCTCGCGCAGGACGCATGCGCAATCTGCGGCACGCTGTGCTTCAACAGAGCAGCTGTTTGGGGTTTGAAATTCCAATATGGCAGAGGCAGTGGTCAGTCTTCCCCACACTAACTTGGAATGGTTTCAAATCGCCAGCATCTGCGCTTAACCCGCTCACGCGTTCATCAGCGAGCCCGTCGGATCGATGCCGCTCTAACCCGTGTGCAAATCCTGTCACACAAACAGGTAAGAGTTAACACGGCGATATTAAGAATTTAAAAAGCAGCGGCGCTGGACTACAGGAGAGGAGCGCCTGCTTTGATCGCATTGCATGCCCTGTCCGTGCATCACATCAGACAGAAAATGAATCTTTCTCTGTCCGAATCTAAATCCAAGGGCTGGTTTTTGAATGCGAGACGTCTTTGGACATGCAGCGGGATTTAAAATCTCCAGATGGATGAAGTTTGACATTGGTCAGTAATAGTTGAATATGATTAATTATGACAGTATTTGGTCGTGCATTGGAAAGTGAGTGTGGGGTGGGGTTGGAATTGTTTCAAAGTAACTTTCCAGTGCACACTTCGAAAAATCGCCGCATTATACTACATGCATAAATTCCTTAAAAAAAGTTATTGCCCTTTAGCAAATGCGTATTTTCTGAGACGTAACTTTATTTAATAGGAAATGTGTTTTTAAAGTATAATGACATCATGTCATTTTTGAAGGCAATATATTGTGTTTTAAACCCATTATGGCATGAGCTTTCTGTCGTGGTCATGTGTTGTTGTTTTCTTTTTTTTCCTGTCTCTGTCTCTCTCTCCTCTCACATGTTGTCCAAACGCTTTTGTTGGTTTGCCTTCTTAATTATATGCATGTAGGTTAAATGAATACCTGACGAAAAGGCCCCTGGTTTTCACAGCAGTGTAATCCGATAGCGGAGAGGAAAAAAGTGGCTGTAAGAACCTTTGGAATTCACATTCGGCTTTTCCTCCCCTGTTTTCGCCTTTGAAAAAGATGATTACTAGCTCCAGTGTACATGGTACGTTGATTTTATTTATTTTTGGCATACTAGTGTGGTTGCTCATGCATTGTGTGTGTTTTAGTGATGAGATGCATGCTCGATTTTAATCACATAACCTGTTAGAATGCAGATAAACAATGCGTTCATCTGTTATTTTACACATTAGTGTCGCATTTAAGTGTTAAAAATAGATATTGCTTATTAAATATTAAAGTTGTGTAAATGGGCTCGGATTGATATATATAAGTATATATGTATAGATGTATGTATGTGCATGTATAGAAGGCGTGCAACACTGTCTGTCAGTTGTCATGATGTCAACAACATATTGTGAAATAATAATTACAGACTCAATCTAAACTTTTTTTTGTTTGTCTAGAAATACGAATGAAAGCTATATATATATATAGCTTTCATTATATACTAGACATATAAAAAGTTTAGATTGATATATATATATATTAGTATTTAATACGACTTTTGAGATTTTGTCTTTACAAAATTAGCAATTGTTTTGGTTTCACACAGCCTTGCCAGTTTGTGGCTATACATTGAAAGCTGTTGATTTATTTAGTTTAGTTTTTAATGTGTGCACCATTTTATTTAAATGCAAAACAATTAGTGATAATCCAAACATACGTTTATTAAGGCATAGTTGGCATGATATTCAGAATCTCTTTTATTTATTTTTTCCCTTCTTCTTCTCCCCAGTACTGGCCGAATGTTTTGTCAAATAACCTAAAAGTGTGCTTGATGTAGTAACACCTAAACAAACTGGATTTATGAGGTTGCACCAACAAAAGTAATTATAAGGGTCAGATTAGATCATTTGTGCATTAAGGTGACGACTTCATATATTTATTGTTTACACTATAAAACACGAAGCTGGCATAGAGAAGTTACCGGAACGAATTACTGTATGTGGCCACATGCATTTTTCACCCTGAATATGGGAATCCATCCACCAGTTACATAGACATTTGATGTAGTTCTTAAACACTATTTGCATGAATTTTTGACATGTGCCCTCCATCTGCTTGTGAATATTTAGGCTATTTTTTAAGCTCTGACTCGTAGTTCTGCCGATATTGTCAGATTCGAGAGTCGAGGTCAGAAACTATTGATTTGTTGGCAGTTACGTACCACTGTTTGTTTTTATCCGAGACAACTAAAATGTGGATTTATTTGAAAGAAATGACATTTTGTCATTTACAGTTCAGAAAACAAGCTCCAATCTCTTTCTCTCCAGTTCTCGGTCGTAGCGATGGTAAAGATTTCCTGTATGCCCCTTTTCATTAGCATTTTGTTCTTTAAAAAACACAATTAAAACTGCATGGCTAAGTCTGAAGTGTGTTTTTCAAACCTCTTCAGCTCTGGGGATCTATCAGTAGAGACATGCACTACATCACAGGCGTTTTCATTACTGTAGAGTGTTTTTCTCTGGTGTTTTTTAATCAAAGTGGACACTGAGCATGTGTTTTTTTCCCCTGTGAGGCAGTCTAATAAGCCATTAAATGTGTAATGTTCCGTTTTCACAGGTTTATATTAACACCACAGCCATCGGTGACCTTATTTAGGCATTATCTAACATAACATACCGCAGATATGAGTTTGAGGTGGAGTTATTATTAGGAAATCTTACTTAAAGCTTTTAATATGCTACTTTATTTTAACTAAGTGATGTGCTAGGTTGGTGCTTGAAGTGATACGGCTAGCAGCTGACGTGTGAAAAGGCTCTTATTGGTCCTGATTTAACCCCAAGCGTGTTAAACGACACGACGGCTTCACACACTCCTTATTGCGCAGCACGCCAGTTTGCATGAGCTCGTGCACATGTGTAGCTGTGTGTGTGCGTGAGTCTGTGGGATTGACATGAAACCTCATGTTGAGTTTGGTGGTGTGCGTGGTGACAGGCGCTGACCCCTCCCCTTTTCATCACCTTCTTTTCTTGATGTATCTGGTGTTGACATTCTAGCACAAGGCTACAGGCAGTCCTTTATACACACACACACACACACACACACACACACACACACACACACACACACACACACACAGACCAAAGACATCGAGGCTACGCACAAATGCGCCACTGATGTGGCAATTAGCAGACGCATGCACACAATTAGACTGCTTTCATTCTGGCAATATTTTGACAAGATGCAAACATATAGTGATTGTGCTTTCTGTAATGTTCCTAATATCCTTGCTTTTGGAATAAACTATCATTTGCATTTCGCTGTCTGTGTTATTCTCTTTATTGGCTTAAGCACACATTCGTTTTGCAAATGATTGCACAATGTGGTCATCTGTTACATACAGTAAACATAATATAAATCAACAAAAGGCATCATTTCTAATAGAAATATGAGTATGCTGAGCGGATAAACGGTAGTTGATGTGCACTTTTAAGCCATTTCAGGAATGCACTTCAGTGTACCATGCAGATTGAACAGAAGGTAAAACAGTGACCAGTTACAGGACCATAGATGTACACTTCACCTGTACGTTTCTGTACATTTTAACCTAAAATCCTGATGATGAATAACGGGAACCCTAAAGCAAGTGTCGAATTTCAGCTCCTTGAACACGGATTACAAATAAAACCTTTACTGTAGAGAGATTTGTGGTTATTTACTGGAACAAATTCACAAATCTTTCAAAAGAGATGTAGGATTTAATACACATGAACTCTATTTCATCGGACCAACATCAGGAATAACCAGTTAATAAGACGAAGAACGAGTTGAATGTTTCTTGTTGACTTCAAATTACCTTTGCTTGTTCATCTGGTGTGTTACAAATTGGCAGTGGTGAGGAAGCAGCATTGTTCATGAAGTAAATGACCCGTTGGATCTCGTCCAAATAGAATATCGTCACCTTCCTAAAATAATTGCCTAAGTCATTTTTTGACAAAAATGATTTTTTTGCATAAGTCATCTCCTCATGATGCTGGCCACCTTTGGTAAAATCGCCCACATCCTCAGTTGAACAGATCATGCAATTCTACCCCTATAGTATAATGGCCTATGTCAAGTGTGTGACTTAGGCCGTTTTATTTTGCCTAAGTCAAAAGGCAATGAGACAATTTTACAAGTTTTTTACCCCTACTGGTAAGTGATGAGGTTTACTATAATATAGACTATAAATATTGCATAAAAATATTGTGTTTTTGTCTTTTTATTTAGTCTTTTTAGTCAGCATTTTAGTCAAGAAAAATAGCTAAGTCAAGCTAGCATTAGGCTTTCTGTTAACTCTTTTCTGTATTTTTAAACAATATTTCATCTAGTTTTTGTCTAATTTTTTCCACATTACATGATCTAATTAAGAAAGATTTGAATAGGCTTACATATTGTAATCAAACATCTAGAAACGATTTATTTATCAATAAATATCATATATTCAATTATTGGTTCAGTTTTTTGTGTTTTCTGAGAAAAGTGAAAAAATGACTTAGGCAATTATTTTAGGAAGGTGACGATATTTTATATTATGTAGATTTAAATTTCATCCCGTTTAGCTTTT
>NC_068289.1:41064923-41162423 GCF_025860055.1 Xyrauchen texanus | reverse complement strand
TGCTTTATAAGTCCGCTCACAATCTATCACATTGCTGTTTCGGTGTGCTAACACTGCAACCTCCACCTCCCCACCACCACCAGTTGAGCCCTGTCCCGCAGGGGGGTAGGCTCCTCGCCCCTGCCTCCTATCTCCGGCAGGACATGGCGGTTCCGGGTACAACTCCCTCGGACTGCCGGACGGGGCCTACGCCAAAGAGAGAGACATCACCTCCCGTTTTACATCTATCAAATAAATGGCATCTTAAACTTCTCAAGCCTGCGTGTCTTCCCGATAGAAATATCGTTATCGTGATATAAAATGACTCTTATCGTGATATTGAGATTTTGGACATATCGCCCACCCCAACTTAGTAGCAAGTAAACTAGATAACCACAAGCAGAACTGTACTAGCTTATGTTTGTAAATTAATCCATATGTTTATTTCACTCTTGGGCGGACAGAAATTGTGATCACAAATTCTATACACATTTTTCTGCTAATTAAATTGTTTTCTGTACAACCATTCACAGGCTGACACTGCTGTGTAATTATCTGAGTGCCTTTTTTTCCCAACGCTGGTATAATATTGTGCTATCAGCTATTTCAGTCAACCCACCCCTAAACGGCATGTACAAACATAACAAACTGTGATTGATCACTTAACACTTTATGCCGTTAACTTCTTGTTGTATCCACAGCTGCTGTGGTTCATGCTTGGTGAACAGCCAAGTCGAGCAGACAAGAGATAAATTCTCATTTGTGGTTGAAATCTGTTCATTGGATAAAGAGAGCCAACAACTGGCTCCTTCGACATCTACAGCCCGTCCCCTGTTGGGAGAACATTTGTTTAGCTGGCAATTACACTGCGGCCTCACAAAGTGATGTTAGAATCCACAGCGGGTATTTTTAGCATGTATGGTTATGGTTGCGACTGACTGTAATGCTTAGCATTCATAGAAGTGTTGACAATGGGTTAGCGAGCTAGCGTGAGGAGCGATTTTTTTGAGAAGTGTGACCGGAGGCCTGCTGCATATCGGTCATGAACGGCCCATTAAAAAGTCATTAGCAGATTCTGTTCACAGCGAATCACGTTTCTGAGTTATAGCTGGACATGGCGATTAGATGGACGCTCAATTATACCCATTATTCATCAAAATCACTTTTGACCTCACAAGAGCGGCCAGATTTGACATTCATTCAGTGTTTAATTATCCAACAAATCAGTACTTGGGTCATTGACATATAAGGTTGCCCGATGATATAAATGTGAAATCTTAAAAAAAAAAAAAAACTTTATAGCACTTTCAACAAAATAACAAATATATATATATTGAATTACCTTAAAAGGAATTCAAATACAGCCCTTTAATACATTCAGAGAACATTTTAGAGACTGTTGTGTGTGAAAATCCCAGGAAATCAGCAGTTACAGAAATACTCAAACCAGCCCGTCTGGCACCAACAATCATGCCACGCCCCAAATCACTGAGATCACATTTGTTTCCCCATTCTGATGGTTGATGTGAACATTAACTGAAGCTCCTGACCCGTATCTGTACTGCATTTTTATGCACTGCTCTGCTGCAACACGATTGGCTGAATAGATAATCAAATGGATGATTGTTGGTGCCAGATGTTCTGGTTTGAGCATTTCTGGGATTTTCACACACAACGGTCTCTAGAATTTACTCCCAAAACGTGCCAAAAACAAAAAACAAAAAACATCCAGTGAGCGGCAGTTCTGTGGATGGAAACACCTTGAATTAATTAATCAAATTCATTGCATATATCAATATTTGCTAAGTCAGGCCCCCCAAAAAAAGATCATTTTATATATATATATATATATATATATATATATATATATATATATATATATATATAATAATTTAATAAGTATGATAAATAATATATAATAACTCAGATGATTCATTGAGCTAGAGTTCACACTCACAGTAATTTATTTTGCAATTGTATTCACGAGTCTTTGAGATAATAATTGATGACCGAGAAGTGCTTTTTTAAGGACGTGAAACATAACTAACTAGCACCTTCTCTCTTTCCCCAGACGACCACTCTAATTGGTCTGTTGAAGACAGCCCGACTTTTGCGATTGGTTCGTGTTGCCAGGAAGCTGGACCGATACTCTGAATATGGTGCAGCAGTTCTGATGCTCCTGATGTGTATATTTGCTCTCATTGCTCATTGGCTCGCCTGCATCTGGTATGCCATTGGAAATGTCGAGAAACAGTACCTGGAACATAAGATTGGCTGGCTTGATAATCTCGGGGTGTCTATTGGGAAGAGATACAACTACAGTGACCCGGCCTCTGGTCCGTCCATAAAGGATAAATATGTGACTGCCCTGTACTTCACCTTCAGCTCTCTGACCAGCGTGGGGTTTGGGAACGTCTCCCCAAACACCAACTCAGAAAAGATCTTCTCCATCTGTGTCATGCTGATTGGATGTAAGTCTAAAATACAAACATGTTAATAGCAAAAAAATAATAATTCAGTAATTATTTACTCACCCTAATGACATTCCAAATTTGAATGCTGTCATTTTGTGCTGTGGAACACAAAAGGAGTAATTTTCAATGTATACACAGCTCTTTTCCATACAATGACTTACTAAAAGGACTAAAAACTAGCCATAAATGTAGTCCATCAATCCAATAACAGTGCTTTAAAAGATGATTAAAAGATGCTTACACTTTCCCCTTTTATGCTCCATGGAAATTAGAATAAAATGAGGGTAAATTCTCATTTTGGGTGAACGATTCCTTTAAATAGTCTAAAATTTAGATAAATAGCTTATGTAATATATATATATATATATATATATGTAGTGTATATATACACATAAAGTACAGTGTTGGGTGTAATTGGATTACAAAGTAATTAGTTACTGTAATCTAATTACTTTTAGGCACAAAATGTTGTGTAAAACATTACATTTAAAATTATTGTAATTAGATTACAGTTACTGATTTTCAATGAATGTAATTACTGTTTGTGGAGCGGAGGGGGGTGGGGCCGAGCTGGAATGTCGCATGCCCGGTCCCCAATCGGCCTGATAGGGCGCGCGAGGGATAAAGGCTGCCGGTGACGGCGGTTTGAGAGAGAGACGGGCATGTCCGTCATGTGTGTGTTTATGTTTGTGCTTTTTGTTTTGAGTTTAATTAAAGATTATTTATACTGACAAGCCGGTTCTCGCCTCCTCCTTGCCCATCTGAATCCCCTTACAGGGTTAAATACATTACTTGGGTTACAAATAAATAATTATTTATGTGTAATACATTGAAAATGTGAATTCATAAGTACCTCTGTTTGCGTTTCTGTGACAGCAGAAAAACAAAATATGTTTTAGAAAGTAACTTTGAAGTAATGACATTAGTAATGTGATTACTTTTTTAATTAAGTAATCGTTAAAGTTTAGGGAAGTAGTTAGTTATTTGTAGTGGATTAAATTTTTTAGTAACTTACCCAACACTGATCCATTGTGATTATATATATATATACACACAATATATCAGAGATGAAACTCAAATCTGTGACTCGGACTCGAGTTGCTCTTAAGTCGCAAAATAATTTACTAGCGACTCGACCTCGCAAACAATTGACTTGAAACTTGACTTGGACTCGTGAAGTCATTTTTCGACTGTTTTCCCGCCGGTGTGACTACGGAGTTGGCCAACCTTCTCTCTCTCTCTCTCTCTCTCTCTCTATATTTTCAATTTCAATTTAAAAGTACTTTATTGGCATGATTGTGTTTACATGGATGGATGGATAGAGGGATGAGATGAGATACATCAGACAGAACCAGCACCTGAAGCCTCGTCCATTCCAGTACCAGTGTCCTTGGCCACGGAGGGCGTTCCAACAGCAGTGCTCACGGCCGTCTGGAAGAGGAGGAGGAGAAGGGCTCCTACTACCCAGTCGCTGCCTGTGCTTACAGCCCACTTAGGTCGTTCCCCTGTCACTGCCAGTGCCCACGGCCATGGAGGCTGCCGCCCTGTCACCCAGTCACTGCCAGCGCTCCTGACCACCAAGACTGTCGATGAGCCAGTCCAGTTCCCCGAGCCTGTTCAGTTCTCAGTATTCATTAAGCCTGTTCAGTGTCCAGCAGCCACCCACGTCCAGTATCATTTCTTTTCAGTGGCAATCGTCCAGACTGTTGACCCCTGTTCAGTGCCCCCCCACCCATCTACATGATCGGTCTTGGTCTCCTAGCCATCTGCCTGACCTGCTCAGGTCTCCTTGGTCTCCCGGCTGTCCGCCTGATCCACACTGGCATCCTGTCTGTCCGTCAGCTCTGTCCTGGTTCCCTGCTCTCCCGCTGGCTCCACCCTGGACTGTTACTCATCTTCACACATGGACTTTTGCCCCCTCCTGTGCCTATCTGACTGATTTGCCCCTCCCAAGATGGACCCCCCCCCCCCAATACGGTCTTTGTGGGACTCTGTTTTGTGTTAAGGAGCTTTATGATCTGCTCCTTAGGGAGGGGGCACCATCATATATTCCAGATGACTGGTGAAGGTGGTGAAGCTTGGACTATATCTGTGTTATGTTCTGGACGGCCGCTAGAGGTCATCATCCCTTTTATTCTATGCCTTGTTCCTTTATGTATTCAGTTATGGGGTTTGTAGTCCATTGTAGTTCTGTTTTGTCATTGGTCTGTTTGATTTATCTGTTCCAGGTGTTTCTTGTATTTAAGAGCCCTGTTTTCAGGTCTGATTGTCAGTTGTTAATGAATATTTTGTGTGCATCGAACAATATAAGTTTGCTTCTGTCTGTTCCTGCTTTGATCTGGAATTATCCATTCTGTATTTGGATTATCTCTTGTGTTTGGATTTACCCATTTGGATTGATCTTTTGTGTTTTGCACCTAAATTACATGTGAGTTTTGCACTGTCCTTTGTTCACCCCCCTCTGCACTTCAATAAACTTCAGCTTGCACTTGGATACATCCCTCCTGTGATTACTCCCAGCAAAAGTGATGGATGGATGGATGGATGGATGGATGGATGGATGGATGGATGGATGGAACTGAGAATTAATTGCATTTCTTTCTACACAAAAATAAAAAATTTAAGAAGTTGTAAATTATGGCTAAGATAGCCTTACTCTACATTCAGTCATGCATTAATTACTGACTCATGCTTAACTAGTGCATTATTGTGGACCCTTAAAATGAAGTGTTACCATACATTCCTTTCATGTGTTACCGTCTAATACTCTTGTCTTCTCCAGCTCTGATGTACGCCAGTATTTTTGGAAATGTTTCTGCGATCATACAGCGACTGTATTCCGGTACGGCACGCTACCACATGCAGATGCTCCGCGTCAAAGAGTTCATCCGTTTCCACCAGATCCCAAATCCACTCAGACAGAGACTGGAAGAGTATTTCCAACACTCATGGACCTACACCAATGGAATCGACATGAACATGGTGCGTTTGTAGTCATTTAGGCCCATTTCACTTTACTTATTTCACAAGTCACTTTATTGTAAATGTGTTTTGAAACTTTTTTTGTAAGCTGCCCTTATACTGTAGTTCATATAAAAAAGAGGTTTCTATCATCATTACATTTCAAACCCATATTTTTTTATTTTTTCCATGGAAAACTAAAAGAGAACCTTATCTTTCAAGCTCCAAAAAGAATTAAAAACACCATAAAATAGTTCATATGATTTGTGCACTATATTACTATATAATTTAGTCATACAATAGCTTTGTGTGAGGAACAGACCGAAATTTAAGACACTATCCACTGAAAATGTTCCCCTCAGATGCTATAGAGGGAAAGATTTTCATTGAATAACAACCTAAATTACACAAAGCTGCTGTAAGGTTCCATGAGACTTGGAATATAGCACTTGAGTCATATTAACCAATTTAATGATACTTTTATGGTGCTTTTTGTCCTTTTTGGAGGTCGTCAACCCCTGGTCACTATACTCTTTTGTTGTATGAATAAAAGAACAGGACAGAAAGTTTGCCAAATATTTATTGTTGTGTTCCATGAAAGAAAGAAAATCATAACGGTAAGTAAATGTTGAGAGAATTTCATATTGGTGAACTATTCCTTTAAATTAGCCTCTCTGAAATGCCATTTAAACATGTTATCATATCAGTGTAAATATGTGACTTTATATACTGAAAGCAACACTTGTTTCTCTCCATGTCTGCTTTATCGGAACTGGAATGACCTCATCGTGCTGGGAAGAGCAGGAGGTATTTATAGAAACAAATATTATACACATCTTCATTCATGCCGTAGCTCTACATACTCTCTCAGAGCCAGCACACATCATTGTATTCTGGCCACACTGATGCTCATCTAAATAAATCCCATTTCAGCCATATATTGCATGAGCAGAAATCTTGCATCAAGGTCTCTTAGCAAATAAATTGCATGTTTCCAGAAAAGACTTTAAGGAGTGGATTTTAGGGCTGGGCGATACAGATATAAATCGTAATATTTTTGTCAATTATTTATGTTAAATTAATTTAAATGATATTTAAATTTTTGTTTAAAACAATTATGTCAGCCTTTTGACAATAATCAATAACGTCTAGGTTACGGTTGTAACCTCCGTTCCCTGATGGAGGGAACGAGACGTTGTGTCGAAGAAGCGACACTAGGGGTCTCTCTTGAGAGCCTCGTGCATCTCTGAACTTGAGAAAAGGCCAATGAGAAATTGGCAGACAGAATTTGCATGTACCACCCCCGGACCTATGGGTACAAAGGGAGGGAAATGCGTCTGTTCATTCAGGATTTAGCCTGAGGAGCCGACAATGAGGTTCGGCCATAACAGTGGCTCGGTTCAGCAATGTGGCCAGGAGGACACAAAGTCTCGTTTGAGACAGAGGTTACAACAGTAACTTATACATTCCCCGTCTGTCGCTCACTTCGACGTTGTGTTGAAGAAGCGACACTAGGGGTCCAATTTTAATCACGCCATGCGCTGAACCGTGTACGTGCGCTGCTGACACAGGTGCGGGCAGGCAGTTGCATGCCAAAATGTCAGACTGTACGTACCCTTCCCAAAGCCCTATAAGATCATCATAACCTTGTGGTTCCCTACACCCCGATATGGGGGGAACATGGCGACGTGACAAGCATGGGAGCAATCTGCAAGCATGCCACTGCGTGAGCCGCGTCTTTTCGCTCTCTATGTTTTTCGCATAGAGTTAAAGCAGCTGGGGCCATCTTAATGCTATCACACGCATTGGGAAAGGCATTCTTTCCCAATTCCTATTCTTTGGAATTGCGCACCTGTGTGGGTCTTCAGACCGGGAAGAACACCAATTTGCGAACAAGCACCACTTCAGGGCGTAAAGTTGCCTGGTAGAGGGAGCTCTGGCTTGGTTGATCGTGTCTACGACAGCAGGTGGTAGGCCAGCTAGATCTTCCCCATCCCGTCCAGGGGCCAGACGTGGAGGTTTCAGAGGTCTGGTGCGGATGCCAGAGGGTGCCCCGTCCCTGAGAGAGAAAGTCCTTCCTCAGGGGAATTCGCCAGGGAGGGGTTGTTGCGAGGAGCTGGGCGTACCCTGTCGCAATAGAGACCTGTCCGCTGCCACGTCCGCTGCCACATTGAGGCTGCCCAGGGAGTGTCGCTGGCTCCAAAGGAGGAGACGGCAGGCGAGTTGTGACATGTGACGGGAGCGTACGGCGCCTTGGTGATTTATGTACGCTACCGTTGCGGTGCTGTCTGATCGGATCAAGATGTGCTTGCCCTGAACTAGTGGGAGAAATATCTGAAGGGCAAGAAGTACAGCCAACAACTCTAGGCAATTGATGTGCCAGCGCAGCGGGGGCCCTTTCCAAAGGCCCACGGCTGCGTGCCCATTGCACACGGTGCCCCAACCCTGTTTGGAGGCGTCTGTGTTGACCAGAACACCTGCTTCACCTATGCGAACACCTGTATTCACCTATGCGAACACCTGCTTCCCGAAGCGGGGCAAGGGCTGCCTCTGCGAACCTTCGTAAAGACGCGAGGGGACAGGGACATGCTCGACTATGTTCAGCCACAGATGTCGTTCCTGAACCACGAGAGCGGCCATCACCTGCAAAATTCTGGACATGCAAATTCTGTCTGCCAATTTCTCATTGGCCTTTTCTCAAGTTTAGAGATGCGCGAGGCTCTCAAGAGAGACCCCTAGTGTCGCTTCTTCGACACAACGTCGAAGTGAGCGACAGACGGGGAATGATATTTATGTATAGCTTTTTGATAACACTTTATTAACACAGGTTATGTTAGTCAACAATAGTAAATCCATGACATTAGCATATATTAAATCTAATTGTTAAATGTAAAAAGATTGTTCATATATATATGAAATATGTATTTATATTTCTACTACAACTAAAGAAATGTAGAAAATGCCATGCAGAGAATTCCGTGAACATTTTAAAATGATTAGCAGAATCTGAGTTTTGAACAGAATCATTGAAATGTTTCAATTGATTCACAGAAATGAATTGAACTTACCAACTCTAAAGGCTACGGTATATTTTGTTTTGTTTCTAAATTAAACAAATTTAAATTGTAACACTTTACAATAAGGTTCCATTTGTTTGCATTAGTTAACATGGAACTAATGATGACCAATACTTTAACCAAGATTAAAAAATGCTGTAAATGTTAATTTCAACATACAGTATAGTAAAAAAAAAAATGAATCAAAAGTTGTACATGTTAACATTCATTAATGCACTATGAACTTACAATGAACAATTGTATTTTAATTAACTAACATTAAAAAGATTAATAAATGCTGTAAATATATATTGTTCAGTGTTAGTTCATGATAACTAATGCATTAACTAATGTTAATGAATGGAATCTTATTGTTAATTGTTACCATTTCAATTTTAGTAACAAAAACAGCGTTATGGCTAAAGTATACTTTCATTTTTCCATGTACTGCACAGCTCGCTCAACATATATCTCGTCATCGTCACAGCACATGCGGACTGTCGTGCACAGCCTTGTTGGCAGTCAAAAAATTATACTTTGAAAAGCTAGAGTGCTTAACTGTGCACGACACGTAACGGCATGTGCAAAATGAAAGTTTACTTTAGAGTATTTTAACACTGTTTTTTTGCAGCTGAAGTTTAAATCAGAAATGTTATTAAAACATGTTTGTATAAAGTCGAGTCATGAGACAAGAAGAATCCCAAACTAGTCTAAATGGCAGTCCTTAGGAAACATAATAGCCAAATAAAAAGTGCACAATAGGTTGCTTGATTTCATATTGCCAGCAAAAAAATTGCAAATATATTGTGTAATATCTGATATGCCATCCAGCCCTAGCAGATTTCATACTAGCGTGAATTAAAATGCATTAGTTGAATCGCTATAGGTGCCTTTCTTACTTAGATGGGAAATTAAGGTTGTGCTTGTTAAAGCGAGTCTACGTGTTGCTAAGAAACTGATTCTTTTCTGTTTACCATATTGAACTCTCATTATTTCCTTTCATTTAATTGATGATTGCACTGCTGATATGAGCACTGTAATTGGCAATTGGAGTGTATATTACTGGCTCATAGTCTTTTTACAAAGTAACTGTGATAATACTTTGGTGAACATATTGTTATGCTACTCTAAATGACTGTATTGGCATTGGGGAAACAGCTCTGTTCCAAAACATAGGCAATATTTAAATTCATTATTAGCATGTTCCCAATGTAAAGACTGTTCCAAAAGGTAGGAAGCATGATTATGCTACTCTCTAAGAGACCATCTTTTGACAAAAATCTAAAGCAGCATCATATTTATCCTTCGTGGAGAAGGCAAATTTAACAAAGCAAGATAAATGTTAATTATAAATATACTTATAATTCATTCAATAACTAAAAATATCTATAAAACCAATTCAGTCTAATTAAAAGTTGACTATTTTGTCAAATATTTGTATTTTCTATGTATTTTATGCTTATTAAGAGTGTTGTGATATTAGTCTTGCAACATATTAACAGTAAACGCTATTGAAATCATTCATTAACAGCAGCAATTAACGAAATAATTTGCTTTAAAAAAATAAACAAACCGACTTTTGCGCAGAGGCTCAAATGAATCAGGGAATCATATATTTGAAATAGTTCATTTACATGAAACGTCCAAACAAATCAATTCATTAAAATGTATTGACTTCCCATTGCTACATATAAGTTATTATGATAATTGTTATAAACCCGTTAATTTACATGTACTGTCCAATGTTCTGAAAGCTACTAGAGTCCAGTTTATGTAAGTTTGTTTATTACTCCCTCGACTGAATTGCTGCGTGTTACAAACGTAGTGTTTTGTGATGCCACAGCACTACTCATTGGAGCAAGCAACTTGTTACTGAAAAGCAACACTATCGTGAAAAAGAGCTACTGTAATGCTTCTGAAAAATGTTGCAATACCTAGCTACATGCTAACACATGCTAGCAATGTCTAATAACATGCTAGCAGTGCCGAGCTCCATGCTAAAACATGTTAACAATGCCTAGCTACATGTTAGCAATGCCTAGCTACATGCTAAAACATGCCAACAATGCTTAGCTACCTGCTAAAACACACTAACAATGCCTAGCTACATCTAAAACATGCTAGCAATGTCTAATAACATGCTAGCAATGTCGAGCTCCAGGCTAAAACATGTTATCAGTGTCTAGCTACATGCTAACACATGCTAGCAATCAAGTTAACTATGCCTTTAAACAGCTTGGAAAATTCCAGAAAATAATGTCAAGCCTTTAGACAATTAGCCAATTAGCTTCTGATAGGAGGTGTAAATCAATCCCAAAACAACAGCAAAAGACCTTGTGAAGTATCTATATCCACAGTAAAACAAGTCCTATATCAACATAACCTGAAAGGCTGCTCAGCAGGGAATAAGCCAATTTCGCAAAACCGCCATAAAAAAACCAGACAACAGTTTGCCTGTGCACATGGGAACAAAGATTATTTTTTGGAGAAATTTCCTCTGGTCATACGGTGGTAAAATGTTGCCATCGTACAGCCCTATTAGAAATAGCAGCATGCTAAAGCATGCAGCTGTCACACTATTGAAAAATGTAGTTAATTCAGTAGCTAGCATCGCTACTTTTAGTTGGTTACTCCCTAACACTAGTAGAGTGTTCAAAATAAGTAACTTCCCCGATAGCACATGAACATCACCTAGACGTCTATTTGATGTGTATGTTTACATCTGGAAGATGTATGTTTTTAGGCTGTTTCCTCATCTGCAGTATGTCTACTAGTTAAGACTCTCTTTTGGTTACCAATAAGACATTCAGCAGATGTCTTTGAGATGTTTATGATTTAGTATTTTTGTAAATCTGACCTTTTTATGATCTTTATCAGATGTTAATTAGAATGCGAAACTTTCCAGATGAAACGCTCTTAAACAGACATCTCTGAGATGTGCGTGCTATAGGGGTTAATTGAACTTCGATTTCAGATAGGAGACTCCCTACGTGGCCTGTAGACAGCAAGGTGCTTTTTGGAACAGATCCCATATGACCACAGAATAATAATTGTGCAATTGTGGATACATTAATGTGCTTTCTTTAATCTTGAGCAATAGTGGAACTGATGGAGTTGAATGATGCCCATCTTTCACTTTCTAACATCTTTCTGCAGGTCTTAAAAGGGTTTCCTGAGTGTTTACAGGCAGATATTTGTCTCCACCTAAACAGCAGTCTGCTAGAAGGATGTAAGGCTTTCAAAGGTGCTACTAAAGGCTGTCTCCGTGCTCTCGCTATACGCTTCAAAACCACACATGTGCCCCCTGGAGACACCCTTGTGCACTGCGGTGATGTGCTCACCGCACTCTACTTCTTGTCTCTGGGTTCCATTGAAATACTGAAGGAGAATATTGTTGTGGCCATTCTGGGTAAGATCTTAAAGGCTTGTTTTAAAGATGTCATGTCATGAGGGATTACATTTTACTTGATCTTTGGGGATACAAGAGGTCACTGTACAATGAAAACGTAATCAAGCTGCAAAACAACAAAAAATGCAACTCGTTTGCACGCAGAAAGGCAAGAACTTGTGTAAAATCAGCAGGAACAATCTGATTGCAACTTCTGGGTGTCGAAGAGTGTACCAGTCGACCTGGAAACAAAGTTACGTTTAAGTAGTACCGGGTTGACACTGGGCACTTTTGAATAGGAACTAGTCACTGGATATGACTATTTTTACCAGGTTAGTGTCATCAAATCTATCAAAGTTTTGTTTAAGGCACTTATCAGCAAGTAAATTAGATAACCACAAGCAGAACTGGCTGTTTCTTCAACTTCGGGCACTTTTAGCACTGTGGACTTCTAGAAAGTAAAGTTTCTAAAATGTTTTTTTAATTTGTCTACTAACAGGGCTGGACTGGTAATCTGGCATACCGGGCATTTTCCCGGTGGGCCAACGCACTTTGGGGCTGATCAGGGGTGGACTGGCCATCGGGAGAACCGAGCGGGATGGTGGGTCGGCCGTGAAATGGACAGAATGGGCCGCAATAAGCTAAAATGAGCCGCCGCGTTATGCAAAATTGACCACAAAACGGCGCTGCGATATGCAGAAAAGGACAGCGAGATGTCTGTCAGGCAGGCATAGATTCAAGCAGTCACGGTGGTGTCGTTGGGCTGGAAAGACAAGTAGAGTTGTGTATCATCAGCATAGCAGTGGTATGAGAAACCATGTGCCTGAATGATGGGTCCCAGTGATGTTGTCTATATAGAGAAGATAAGTGGCCCAAGCACTGATCCCTGAAGTACCCCAGTAAGTAGTTGATGTGGCTTGGACACCTCACCTCTCCAGGCTACCTTGAAGGACCTGCCTGAGAGATAGAAGTTAAACCAGTCAAGCACAGTTCCTGTAATGCCCAGAGTAGCGAGAGTGGAGAGTAGGATCTGATTAATCAAAGTCTGGGACTGAGACCAGGCTAAAACAGTAAAATCATCTGAAAAGCATCTGAAAAGTGCCAAAAATAAATGATGATGGCCTGGTAGAAAGTTTCCAATAATTGTTAATGTGACATTCATAAAATAAAATACATTTAATTAAAATTATTTTTCTTTTGATATAAAAATAAATAAACAATCAAATCCCTGGGACATGAAATTGCCTGAAGTTTAAGAAACACTGAATGTTCCTCCTTGTTTTTTATTTATTTATGCCTATAATACAATAATCTGTACTTTTTACACTTAAATGGACGGACCATTATATAACTTACATAACCAGTTGCAGACCAGCTGTGGAATTTTTTTTTACTTGTTTGTTTGATTGTGGTATAAACTACTTCAGATCAGCCCACCCCTAATCAGTATGTAAAAACAAAGCGAATTTTGATTGGTCGTTTTTCATGTCAGTCAAAAGACGTTTACTGTCTAAGTTGGCGGTTCATGGCCGAAATAAGCTACAAACTGGACCAGACATTATGTTGATAAGCAAAAGTCTGTCTATACCAGTCTCTCTAAGCAAGAGTGTTTTTTCAGAACGTATTTTCACTTATACAGTATATAACTGTATTTCACCCAAAGGTAGGCTATTTGAAAACCTTGAGTATGAACATCGCTCATTGTCTTATTTCGCAATTGTGTTCGTTTCGATGTTTGCTAAATGTTTTAGAGCACTACACTATTTTATTTTGATAAAAGCATAAAAGCATCCACATCCTGAGGAGCACTTCCTTGCCTAGACGTTTTTTACAGATGCAGGCGGTTAGCAACAAGAGAAAGAGGATGCACACGCTGTACCTCCCAGTGGGTTGATGTGCCATTGTCCTTTCATGCTTAAACACAGCATCCCGAGAGCAAAGGTGCCCAGAGTGCAGTTTACACGGTCTACAAATCAAAAGGCAGAGTGAAATGTATACGTTTTTTTCTTTCAGAATATGCCTGTGCTAAAATATCAAACAGATGAGCATATTCCTGAAACAAGCGTTTTTTTTTTCTTCCCTTTCAGGGTTTTGCTTTTGATACATTCAATGTAGAGAAGTCCAGGACCTTCCGTCTATCTGATAGCAAGAGGCTGACATTTCTATTAAGTGGCTCCCACTGGATGTGTTTGGCATCTTCAAAGCACAGGAGAGGCCACGGCTCAAAGCTTGACTGGGCTTTTTATAGGCAACATGACGTATAGAGTGGAAGTGTAAATGTGAGAATGTGAGAGAAAGAAATAACTAGAGAAAGAGAGAGAAAAACAACTAAGCCTACATTTATGTGAAATTATGTAGGCTATGTGGCTTGTACTGTATCACGTCAGTTTCCTGGTGAAATGAACACCATAGCAACAACGACTTTTATTCACTTTCACAGAAATCATGAGTAAAACGTCGGATTATCAGTTCATAAACACTTACTTTGAACCCTGTTCTTCACACAATGCTTGTGTCTTATGACATCTAAACACTTGTACTGCCGTGCGTGACTCATTTTAACATTTGAATGACAGTTTGAGTGCGATCAAATTGCATGATAGCTCAACTGATAGAGTGATGCACTTGCGATGTAAAGGATCGGAGACCTGAAGAGCACGCAAGTCCACGCGTGAGCCAAACGTGTCATATAAGCACCACAAAATGTTTCTAAATCTATCGGTTAGGTTTAGGGTTAAGTTAGGCAGGTCAGTTTAGTTGATTTACATCTCGATAGAGCATTAACCTTAAAAACCTCATCTGTTTGGGGGAACATTTAACTCGCTTTTAGCGCCACACAGTGGACATTTCACCTCCGAAGTGCTGCGATACATGTAAGGAGCCACGTAATATCAATATGCAAAATTGTTGCAACAGTCACATCATTTTCATGAGATCAGGCTTCTAAAACGGCTACTTGTGGTGTAAATAAATGTGCCAGTTTTTTTATTTCTCCTAATTTTCATGATGATAGGTAATAATGTATGTATGAACTCACTATATAATACTATGTGGTATAAACTGTATACTGCCTACTATTTTTAAAAATAGTTTGTGAAAGAGAAAACATTATGATTTCAAACCTTTCTGATAGAAGCACGCTGCATTATAGCAGAAATAAAAAATAAAAAATTAGTGTAACCATCCAGAGACAGTAAATACATAAATACAATAAAAGTCTCAATAAACGCTGACGCTGGAGAAATATTGGCATAAATATTTTGGGAATAATATTTATTATTATTTTTTCAAAAAACATAAGCCATGAAACCTTTTGTTTTACATTAACATGCATCATGTTAAAGAATTGTGGCGAACATTTTTTTAATGTTATATTACATCTTAATTTAAAAGTGTTCATTTTAAATTACCCCTGTAAATTATCTCATTTTATACCATTTTTGTTCATCATTGTCTCTTTTGCTTCATGAAAATGACAAAGATTAGCAAAATATTACACAAAAAAAGATACAAATCAGAAAAGTCACATGAAAAGTAATTCACCATCTAGCACTCGAAGTTCATCTCAAAAACTCTGAGACACTTCTCAGGTAAATGTCAGGCCCTCAGAGCGAGTCTGCTTTCAATACGACTGAACTGACTGAGCTGTAGGTGACATTAAACTGCACATAAATCTCACCATAAAGATTAAGACGTAAAGCATTTCAGTAGAGTAGAGGAGAGTTTCAAGATAACATTGCACATCAACAAGTGTACTCACTGTTTCAAATGTATAGTCACAAGACATAAATGATACATGCATTAACATAATTTAAGTGTGATAAAACACTTACTAACCAACCCTATCTGTGTAAAGTTACAAATTGTCTTCATGACAATAAAACCCTCATCCGTTATTGGATAACTTTACAGAGGTAATGTTAGTAAGTTATGTTATCATGTTATCACCACTGATTATAAAGACAATAGTTACTGTAATCTAATAGTATTTTAGTGAAAAGTAGTGTTACGCATTGCATTAAGAAAATATAATGCAATACTTGGGTTTGCATATTTCTAAAAAATATTTATGTATAATTAATTTAAAATATGATTTGATAAAATGTAACTTTTTTTGTGTGTCTTTGCAACTGCTGAAGTATCCGTAACAACGAACGAGGAAATATTGACATGATTTTTCATTTGTTGAGCAGAAAACAAATGTTTTTATAAAAAGTGCTTGAGAAAGTAACTTAAAAGTAACTTAATTAGTAATGTGATTACATTTTTCCCCAATAAAATTCAGTAAAGAAATCTGATTACAATTTTAAAAGTAAAGTAATTAGTATTTTGTAGTGGATTACTTTTAAAAGTAACTTACTCAACATTGAACACAAAATGTTTACACCGTTCTGTTTTAGCGTTCATGTATTGGCCCCATTGCTCACTGTAGCCACTTATATTTAATAAACAAGGGGCGAGTCGAAATTGCTTTTTGTGGTAATCAACATTATGCCACAAATGCAGTTGATTGATTGAACTTTGCTTGAAGTTTTTGGTACGTTGCGACTTGGTCAAGACCATCAAAACAAAGCAAAAGAAATATATATATATATATGTTTTTGTACATATAATTGTTTTAGAGAAAATAACTATTTAAAACAAATTGTTCCTTCCAACCGGTCAAGTTTGACCCGAAGGGGGTCCATTTGTGGCCTTTCGCTTTGGACTTTATGGATGTTATACAGCTTTAAATAGTTCATCTATTCATACATCTATTGATCGAATTTGACCTAAAAATATTTCACATTTTCTCACATTTAGCCCCTAGCACACTTTCCTCTCAAACATGCACACACAGAGAAAGTACTTTTTACAGTTTTGAACAGTTAATATGCAAGTTAATACATTTAATAACATGACTTTATATGATCGGGCTAAATGTCCCCCAATAGCAAAAGACTAATTTCATATAAATCTATATTACGGCACCTTTCTAAACCCTTATAACGCTGCAACAAATTGTTTGAGATTAGTTGCATGAAGTGGATTTGTTGCAATGGACGTGCTTGTGCACATTTCGACTGCTGAACAAGGCAATAGAGATGCATTTCTGAAATAGACATGTGCTACACTTGTAACTCTAAAATGTACACTGTTGATTTTCTACATGCAGAATAAATCAGAAATTGTTGTAATATCCAGTAAAGACATTATCAAATGACAAAAGTGATTGAAATGAATGTAAACTGAGACATCCTTGGCCAGTGTTTCCAAGTTTGAAACTTTTTTTAGTATAATTTGTTCTTTACAAAATGTTCGTCCATTAATATTAAGTATATATAATTTTTCCCCTATCATTATACACGTTGGGACCACAATAAAATAGATTTTCATGCGTGAAAGTGAATGGTGTAGTTGGTACTGCCATTCATCAGGGTGGACAGTCATGTGCTTCAGTCAACCCTGACAATTCCTGAATGAACCGTTTTTGCATCTTATTATGTTCAGCTTATGCCTCCTACACACTACACAACTTTCAAAGATGTCGGATCGTGGTACCGTTCATATTACACAACTGTCTGTCTTGTCATGAAAGTCATTGTGTTTTCAAATTACACGAGGAATCGGCGACAGCGGTGAACACATTACAATACATTTCACTATTGACGAATCCCCGACGACTCTGCCTGGACACCAAATTACGTTTCACAACAGAGTACACGCGAGAAGTGATACAAGATACGCAAACAAATGCATGATCATATGTTATGCATTTCAGAATATGATGTGCATGTTTTTAATCATATATTTTATTGGTTACAATATGAAAAAGTAGCTCCTACTGAAAAATCGACCTATTTGCAATGTGAAATATGTTTTGACTGAACACAACTGCAACGTTGACCTACAGCCAATGAGAGAGCATTGACAGAACATCAACTAGCGACTGCGGTGTCAAGAAAGTCTCATTGGACCGAAAAATCGACCTATTGAAAAATCGACCTATTTGCTTCCCTAACTGTCCAAGAGAATTGGTAATTTCTCTCCAACTCTTCTCTTTCTCGACCATGTTGTGCTACAGTTCAGATGAAACATCATATAGTCACTGGTGCTCCTGTCAATGATCCACTCATTCTTCCTCCATTACTTCGGTCCGATGAGACTTTCTTGACACCGCAGCCGCTAGTTGATGTTCTGTTGCAGGTACATCAGGACTCCTCCCACTGAAACTTCCCCCGTTTCTTGCTCTCTCATTGGCTGTAGGTCAACGTTGCAGTTGTGTTCAGTCAAAACATATTTCACATTGCACGATTTGGAGTCGCAGACGGGTCCAGATATTTAACATGCAAGATATCCCGCTGACATCGGCAACGCACCGGTGCTTCTTTCAAATCACATCTTTGATAATTCATATATTGCCATCGTCACTCACGGGAGCGAGCTCTGATTTGCCTACGATTTCGGGCTTGTCGGCGAGCGAAAATCGTGTAGTGTAAACTCGGCATTAGCAGATGGGTGGACTGGAGACGGAGCTTTGCTGTGTACATGCTAGACTGTCTACTCTTATTTTAAAAAAGCAAACAAAACCTTGATTTCCATGATATTACTCCTTTAAGAATGGCATAATTGTGTCAAGAGAGCACAACATAGCCCATCCACTTTTTTCAGTCATCTTGATTCCAGAAGTATTTTTCCCATTCATGTTTTCCATGAGGATTTCATTAAATCTTTCATAAAAGAGTAATAATCCTTGAATCAAACCAACCAACTCTGAGGTGAATCACACCATTAAAAACTTTGATTTTAAGCAATAAGGTACAAGACTGAAATACAAGACTAATTGAATAAAAAACTTTTGATTTAAAGTTGGTGATTATGAGTATATTAGCAATATATTTTAAGTTTATTGCAACATATTCAGCAATGCACAAAAATGTAAGTAGTTAGAGTGTATTGAGACTGACTTGATTGGGTCATTCACACTGCGTCATAGGAGTGGGCGGTCGCTGCAGAGATCTTTCGCCGCACATTGTTTGCCCGGAAGCAGACTGTTGTTCTCTATAACACACAGGTGTTTTTTTGTTTGTTTGGTTGTTTTTTTTATTCAGACATCAGATGTATGAGAAGGAGAGAAAAGTGTGAGGAGAGGATAGAAGAGGACGAGAGAAGTGGAAAATGAGTGAGAAGAAACCGTTCACTTGACTTTTATCTGATTCATAATCTCAGAGAGAGAGAGAGAGAGAGAGGAACGAGAGAAAGAGAGAGAGAGAGAGCGAGAAAAAGAGAAAGAGAGAGAGGGAGAGAGAGAGAGAGAGAGAGGGAAAGAGAGAGAGGGAAAGAGAGAGAGAGAGAGAGAGAGAGAGGGAAAGAGAGAAAGAGAGAGAGAGAGAGCGAGAAAAAGAGAAAGAGAGAGAGGGAGAGAGAGAGAGGGAAAGGAGAGAGAGAGAGGGAAAGAGAGAAGAGAGAGAGAGAGAGAGAGAGAGAGAGAGAGAGCTCTGATAATCCACATGCACAGATTCTGACCTAAACTGACTCACACTTATAAACACACAATCAACATCCCACTTGCACATTCTATGACATGCACACACATACATCAAAATAAATGCACCGTGGTGCAATATGGTATCCTTGATATTGCGGTTGTGCATCTCATCCTGTACAATAAAAGCCAAATAAAAAGGCAAAACTTCTCCAAGGTGCCGTTCACACCGAACGTGTTTTTACGTCCGTTTGCACATTTGTTCAATAATTGTTTTTATGTAAACATGCGCTACACTGATGCATTTTTAAGTTTAAAAGAACTTTCGTTCAATATGTTTTTAGCGCAGGAATGCTTCAGATTTGAACGGCCCCTAAGAATATCACACTGCTGTATTCCAGTTTGCTATATTAAGTGCTTTTATCATGTATTGATAAGCTAGTCGACATAAATTCTGGTCCACTTTACAGCTTATTCAAGCCAAGAACTGCCCACTTACCCTGTAAAAACTGATTTTAAGGTTTAGTTGTATCAACTAGCTTTTTTTGAGTTGACCCCACTTAATTTTCATGCCAACTTGTTACGTTTTGATTCTATTAACTTGTTCTTAAATTGGATTAACAATCGTATTTGCCAATTCAACTAATTTAACAAAGTGGAGTGAAAAAAAATCTAAAGATTTGCCAGCTCCCAGCATGCATTGCAGCATGAATAAATTTAATGCTGCAATTTCAATTTCTATTGAAACTCTGTGCCTCCCGTTCAAAATATTGAATGTCCATCATTTGCTGGTGTTCATGAAGTTCTCATCAAAAGTTTAGGTGCTGCAGTGCATCCTGGGTAGCTTTGTGTGCCACAATATTAAATATATTTGAAAAAAACCTGTTAAATCCAGATTTAGTTGCCTCGACAAAACTTCTCAAGTTGAAAGAAAGAGTCAAAGCAAAAAGTCAACTAGCTTAAGTCAAGCTGAGTAAACATGTATTCATTTTTTTTACTGTGTACAGAAAGAGATCATCTTTGGCGGACATGCAAAGTAAACGAACAACAGTTCATTTTGTTTTAACGTGCCATTTTGAGGTGGGTCAATTTGAATTACTGTAGTAGTAACAAGGCACAAATATACAGGTTATCAAATATATGTGGTTATCAAGTTGATTTGCTACGAAAACCCTCAATCAAAAGTGTTCATTGTATCAACCAAGAACCTTGTAAGATGACTTTGTCTCAGGTGGACTGTGAACGCCCGACTTCCAGAAGTTGCAAAGCACTGGTGATTTCAGCTAGCTTGTAGCCCTTTTTTTTTCTTTTTTTTTTTGCAGTATACATCAGATGTCATCATTGAATGGGTGAAACCCTAATAAAAAAAGCCACATCATCACCTGAGCCTGTCTCCTTCACTCCCCAGGTAAGAATGACATCTTTGGAGAGATGATCCACCTGTACGCCAAGCCTGGTAAATCTAACGCTGATGTGCGAGCGCTGAGCTACTGTGACCTGCACACGATCCAGAGAGAGGAACTTCTAGAAGTCTTGGATATGTATCCAGAGTTCGCAGATTATTTCCTCACCAATCTGGAGCTGACCTTTAACCTGCGGGATGAAAACTCAAAGGTACTTCTCATCAAAAGCTACAAAATGTCAAGAATAGGTATACAGAATTGAATGCATTGAAATGTTGAGTTAAATATTGTATGTTTACCACAAAACCAAATGCTTCTCTCTTCTCCTCAGAACACATATTCACAAGCCAGTGACTCCGATGGAGAAGATACCAAAAGCAGACGGAAGATTTCCTTTAAGCGTAAACCATCCAAAGGTGAATATGAACTATTTATTAAATATGAATAACTTGTGTACAATGGAAGAAAGAAAACATTGGGTTTGATCATCCTTTCTTAAAATAGTGTTGTTTAGGAGGCTAGCTAAAATGTGATACCTGTATTGTATCAATTTGAAATAGTTTGTTGACTGGTTGGTCTCCATTGGAATAATAGTACTGTTGATACTGTGATATTAAAGGGACAGTGCACCCTAAAATGCCATACTTTCTTTTTTTAAAGAATATCTCATCTCTGTAGGTCCATACAATGCAAGTGAAAATTTGAAGCTCAAAAAAGCACATAAAGGCAGTATAAAAATAATCCATTCGACTCCAGTGGTCATGCCTTCAGAAGTGATATGATAGGTGTCGGTGAAAAAACAGATCAATAATTAAGCCCTCCTCAGCGCTTTTCTCTACTAAAAGTTCTTCTTCCTATGTTTTTGATGATTCGCAATCTTCGTGCATATTGCCACCTACTGGGCAGGGAGGTGAATTTATAGTCAAAATGGTCTTAAATATTGATCTGTTTCTCACCCACACCTATCATATCGCTTCTGAAGACATGGATTAAACCACTAGAGTCTTATGGATTACTTTTATGCTGCCTTTATGTGCTTTTTGGACCTTCTAAGTTCTGGTTATCATTCACTTGCATTGTATGGACCTACAGAGCTGAGATATTCTTCAAAAAATCTTTGTTTGTGTTCAGGAGAAGAAAGAGGGGATGGCAAGAGAGTGAATAAATGATGAGAGAATAAAACATCTGCTAGTACAGTAAGACAAAAAACACTTTCTACAGTATATCTTTGCCCTAATATCATATAAGGTCTTACAAGAGAGAAAAAAAATACTGTATGTATGATTGAACGTGGATTTTCAATCGTTGCTGGTAACATGTGCAGGTAAAAGGGCTAGAAATAGCATCTTAGCTTAGCATAAAGCTAAATGTTCACATGACAATTTACTCACGGTTAACTATTTCTTCTGCTCCAATCTTACTTCAAACCCCCACAGAGTTTAAAAGTGCCCTCTGTCTGCTCGTATGAATGTAACACTTCATAAGAAAGCGTTTCACCGCTGTTCAAACGCTCCTCAGATAGCATCACTTTGTATACAGATAAATCTGTTCCAACCAAATAGATTGAGTATTGAATGAATCAAATGCAAAGTAATCTCTTCAGTAATCAAAATACTTTTTGAATGTAACTGTATACTAAATACCAATGATTTAAATTGTAACTGTAATGGAATACAGTTACTAATATTTTGTATTTTAAATATGAAATCCTGTAACATGTATTCCGTTACTCCCCATCCCTGATTATAATATAACAACATAACACTATTGCACAAACTCTTATAAAAGAGCAATTCATTTTTAAATACTTCTGAATTCTGTTCGGGCTCTTTCCCATGATGTCCATGGGATAGTATTGTTATTTTACATTTGGTTTGTCCCAGAACTCTCGAGTATGGTTTGTACCCCTAACCTATGCTGATTACCACCCTGCAGGGGGAAGCCTCAAGGAAACAGACAGCGAGTCCCAGAAAGAGCGCAGAGAATCACGACTGAGCTCCAAGAGAAACTCTGAGGACCGCCGCACCTCCAGAGAGGAACAGCAGAGGCTTCTGGGAGCAGGGATAATGGAGTACCCATCAGTACAGAGTTACACCAGTACAGCTACACCAGCCTGCAGTCCTCCTGCTGAAGATGTGGAGATAAAGCCGTACGATGACGGTGAGATATGATATATGAAATGTTAATTCATTGTAAGGCTGTATCTTAACCTTAAGCGATAAAAGCTACCTCTTCCATTTAAATGGTAGTTTACATTTACATTTATGCATTTGGCAGACGCTTTTATCCAAAGCGACTTACAGTGCACTTAATACAGGGACAATCCCCCGGAACAACCTGGAGTTAAGTGCCTTGCTCAAGGACACAATGGTGGTGGCTGTGGGGTTAGAACCTGTGACCTTCTGATTAACAGCCCTGTGCTTTAGCCACTACGCCACCACCACTCCAGTTTAGTTTTTGTACTAACCAGTCATGACTGAGACAAGTGTGAACAACGGGACATTTTGTGTCGTTTATAGAAAACGTTACAACAATTAAAGGGGTCATGGCACGAGGAATCAAATATTTCTTCATCGTTTGACATATAAGAGGTCATTGAACTATAAAAACATACTGTAAGTTTCAGAAACCAAAACTTCCTCCTCACTGTAAAGAGAATTTGTTGAATCCATGCTGCCAAAACGACTCATTCTCTACTTCCTCCATATTGTGATGTCACACTGTGATAGAAATTTTCATCTGACTGCCTCCACAACAACACATCAATGCCTACTTTACCTTATCACTTCTGTAGCCCGCCCAGTAGCGGTAAGCAGTGAGATGGTGAGGAGAGGGCAGGTCAGTCAAGAACAAAGAGCCAATCATAACAGTGGGGGTTAACTGTTAAGTCTTAAAGGAGAGGCAGCACCAAAACCAAGCGTTTCTGACAGAGGGTCAGAATGAGGGTGGAAAACGATCATGTTTTACAAATATATTGTGCAAAAAAAAACAAATAACTCTTTCTAAAGCTCTCCCTGTCTGCTGTTCAAACAAACACATGGTCCTGCCCCCAACTCACGGCATCGGTCGTGTCAATGTTGTTGTGTCTGGCTGGACTGGTTGCTCAAACCAAACAGAGCAATTTTAATAGTGCCAAAGAGACGGTGTTTACCGAGCTACTAATGACTTACTTATAGTTGTCTCTGCATTATACATTAGGATAGAAGTATTTTAACATAAAAAAGTTACACTTCAGCTTTTATAGTTTTATTTCACTTGGCGACAGTGCAAAGTAAAATCTTGTATTTTCTGCCAAACGGTTGTGTTGACAATGCAATTCTATTATGGCTAGCACCTATTTACCATAGTCTGTCTTTCAGTAAATCAGGTAGGACTACTGGGCATATTTCGTATTAATTACTTGACATCATGTAACTAATATTCAAGAGTCAAGCACTTGAAAAGTTTTAGACACTTGGTAACACAAATATTGATGCTTAAAAAGTACTTAAATGTTGAACTTTTTCAAACCAAAATCAATCGCATCACTTTATAAGACATTCATTTATCCACTGAAGTCATATAGATGATGTTAATGCTGATTGTTTATGCTGTTTGGCGCATCAAAAATCATGTTACCATCCACTTCCATTATAAGGAGTTTCTTCAAATGTGTTCTGCTGAAGAAAGTAAGTCATACACATCTGGGATGGCATGAGGGTGAGTAAATGATGAGAGAATTTTCATTTTTGGGTGAACTATCCCTTTAAAGTGCACGAATAAGAGCAATGCTAACACTAGCTAGAGAACTACTGAATGCCCCTTTAATGCAAATCAGTCTAGCCTCTTTTCCTATCGTTATCTCTTCTCAATGTGTGATGTTCGAGTTCAGCTTGATTGATGACTTGGTATATAAAAATAACAATAAAGCATTGTACATTTGTCCTGAAAACTTTTCCGACACTGCCAGTCCTTAAAACACTGCTGGACAGGGTATAAAAGCGATTCAATATATATTGAATCGCTCTGCACTTAAATCCAGGCTAAAGCAGCATGATGAGAAAGCGAAGTAAACGGCATTGTAAAACAGGGTCTTTTAGGAGCTTAAGGCACACAGCAGCCCTTTTACTGGATTTAGACAAATCTGCTGGGCATCTATTCCATAACTCTCCTCAACAAGCACACAATGTCCCTCCCTGCACCACAGCCAAGCAAACTAATGCTCCCTAACATCCACACAACCACTGGAGAGGAGATTTCCATTGGAATATGACCTCTGCGCGCACGCCACACACACACACACACACACACACACACACACACACACACACACACACACACACACACACAGGCACATATAGGCACATACACACTAAACTAACAGAATCACCAAGCCATTGTAATTTAAACAATGAAAATTCTGGCATCATATACTCACCATCATATTATTCCAAACCTGTAGAACTTTCTTTCTTTCTTTCTTTGGAGGAACAGAAAAGAAGATATTTTGCAGAATGTACAGAGTGCTCTTTTTCATACGACAAAAAATAAACAGGGATTGTGGCTGTCGCACTCTGAAAATGAGTATTTTAAATGATCTTAAAGTGTCCATTCATGGACAATACAAACAGAACTGTTGCTGTAGGCATGTTCCTTTCCACATGACACACGATTATGTTCATTGTACAATATTTCATCTTATATAAGTAGACATAGTCGAAATAATGCAAGCTTCACTGTTTGTTTAAAAAGCTGATGCTTAATTTTTCAGAATAAAGTACAATTAAAATGCAGGACTTTCTCTTATATATGCTTAATATGCAGAGGCATCTATAAGTAAGCCATTCATAGGATGACTTTCTTGAAAAGAGTACCCTGTGGTGCTATAAAATCATTGTTTGTTTGAGCATCTCAACACAACAGCAAAATTGGTTCAACCAAATGGCATGAATTTGATTTGCCACCACCTCCAAGAATCACTACCAACAGCAAGTAAGAAATCATGATTCACACTGGAATGTAACCTTCAATCGAAGTGCAACAAATCGTATTATGTTTTCCATTAGGATATTGATTATTAACAATAACTTATAAACCTTTAAAGACAGACCTACCATGAGCTCCGAGATTGTTAATCCATAGATATGATTCTGTTAAAGAAGTCAGTCCACGTTAATTCAACTTCATTTTCTATTTAAATCATGTTTAATAGCACCATTCCTGGTGAAGTACTACACTACCCATGATCCTTAGGTGGGAAATCCACCAATTAGAGAATCGTGCAAACAAAGTGCACCAAAAGTGCTCTGCAGCGACTGCCTACTTTCATGGCGTACTGTGAATGACGCAAACGAGTCACTCTCCCTACACTCTCAAACTACTTATTTGCCACCTTTTATCCAAAGTGACTTACAGTGCACTTATTACAGGGAAAATCCCCGGGGCAACCTGGAGTTAAGTTCCTTGCTCAAGGACACAATGGTGGTGGCTGTGGGGATCGAACCAGTGATCTTCTGATTAACAGTTATGTGCTTCAGCCCACTACGCCACCATCACACCATTCCCTCTTCAATATTCCCAGCAATATTGAATGCTGAATTAAGCTGAGTTTGTACTGGGAGAATCTAATTTCACTACATTGCTCATGTCTGGTTTCTCCACAGTCTGTGATCAGACGTGTGTCTGGAGACTGTTCGGATTAGCATGCCCTGGGTTCTGATAGGAGCAGGTGTCTGTGCGAGATAACCATTGGCTGCAGTGTTTCTATAAGTCTGAGCTTCACAGATGGACGAGTCACAGCAATATAACACCAATACAACTGCTAACACTGAGACAGCAGCCTATACAAGCACCTTGAATTGCTCATACACACGTGTACAATCACAAGCACACCTATCCTCAGTTTCTTTTTCACATACATTATAATTCTGGACAGGATATTGTATGACACATTGGTTTTCAACTGGTGGGTCGTGACTAGGTCTACTCTGATGTTTGTGGACAGCCAGGAAAAACAATGCTAATTACAAATAATACAGTGCAACTAACCATACTGTATAATCGCGAATAGTTAAGATCAGGGCTGAACTGGGAAGAGAAATCGGCCTGGGATTTTACATGGCAACTGGCCCAAAAGTTGTTGAGAGGGGGAAGGGGGGCCGAGGTGTGTGTTCGCTGTCCTTTTCTGCATATCGCAGCGTCGTTTTGTGGTCTGTTCTGCATTAAGTGGCGGCTCATTTTAGCTTACCACAGCCCATTCGGCACGTTGCGCAGCCGAAACACCGGCCCGCTTGGTGCTCCCGACCACCCTCCACTGGCCAGTCCGCCCATGATCAGGCCAAAAGTGCATCTGCTAACTGCGGAAATGTCTGGTATGCCAGATTACCAGTCCAGCCCTGGCTAAGATAGCAAAATGGGAAAAGGGAAGAGAAAACGTCTTCGGTTACACATGTAACCTCGGTTCCCAGAGATCAAGGGAATGAGACATTGCTGTAAGCACCAAGGGGAAGTCCTTCTACACAACCTTGCTGAAACCCTTAAACAATCAAGCCGATCCTCTGATTGGCAATGGTGTCTGAGACCCGCACCTTCAGGTACACAGTTGGCTTATATAAGCGTGCGCTCAGCCACCATTTCTTACGAATTTTCTGACTGATGGACAAGTGTGAGTCACTTGTATTATGAAACTCTAAGGTAGTAGTGCGGCCAGGTTTCCCAATGTCTTGTTCCCCTTCATCTCAGATAACTGAGGTTACATGTGTAACCGGAGACGTTCCTTTTCAATTCAGTTCACTCAACATTGCAGTAAGCACAATGGGCCTATGACTTATATTTGGTATATTTTGATAAATAATCTCATCCCTGTTTTTAAAAGATTTCGCTTCAAAGCTGTAACTAAATATGTGCAATATTTTTTTTCGATAAGCCATGAGAATAATATTACTCCAATAAATTAATGAATCATAATTCCCTTATTAAAGCTAATTCCTTACAATAGAAATTGTGGGCTGATACAACAAGACATTGTATTACAATTATAATGGTGGAGAATTTTATTCAGATAAATAATCAAATTATTTGTAATTTATCTAATTTATAATGCTTGGCTAGCGTGGCTAATTCCATTATACATTTTCTTACTTAATAATGTAGAATAAAGACAGTTTAATTTAATTCCTAGCTCACACATACTGTTTCCAACATATAATGGTGGGGGTACGTGGGTACTTCAACTACAAAGCTACAATTTATTTGTCTGTGCAGAAAGTTAAATCCTTTTTGGCTTCTTTGGAATCTATGCCTAACGTTCTTTCTGCTCACCAGAGAAAAACAGTATTTACCTGCTGTTACAGACTGGACAGTCCACGCTCCATTTCACGGGTATGTTGCGAGCCCTATCTTTGTCTGTCATTCACCTCTCTCTGCATGGGTATTGAGTGAGCCTCCACTCTCTTTATCACCAGTGTCGACAGTTCTTTGACCGGTTGGGTTGCCTTCCTCTCAATCAACTGTTAGGTGTAGACCAGGCCGGGCTCTGGCGAACGTGATATCGTTGATTGTGGCTGCTGTAGCTGGCATCTCATGACTGATTTATTCTGTATCTCGCATATGAACATCTCTTGGATATCATTTATTAAATGATATCCAAGTTTTTGATCTTCCTGGCTCTTGTCCTTGGCGTTCAATTCATGGAAAGCCAACTACTGACATCCCGACTTAGAGTCTTAAACTGCCATTTAGACTCTGAGACATATGAACTCCGTCGTGAACTCTGAATCCTCCACTTGTCACGGTATATCCATCGCACCACTGCTTGGTGATTTCAGTATCCATGTTGATACTGACTGTTCAAATGCAACTGAACTCATGAATGTTCTTGAATGCTTCAATTTTACACAGCATGTGAATTTTTCTACCCATACCCATGGTCAAATACTTGACTTAGTTTGTACATCAGGTCTTAATAATGTTTCTACAACTGGTACACAAATGGGCATCTCGGATCACAAATTTATAGAATTTGCATTTAAATTTCCTCGCTGTAAGTCATACAAGAAAACTTTGGGATCTTATTGCAACCTCAAAGCCGTCGACCCCTCATCATTCTCCATCTCTGTCTGTGCACCCTTACTTTCTGACTCTTTGAAACAGCTCCTCAGCTGCTCTTGAAGAGCACGCCCCCTTCAAGACAAAGCTGGTGCCCTCTTCTCGCTGGATTTCTCATTATTCTGATCTTGCTTGAACTGAGCTCTGCTTTTGACACTGTATGCCACAAAACATTCCTTTACCCACTTTCATATACTGGCATTACTAGCACTGCTCTATCCTGGTTTTCTTCCTACCTCACTAACAGACAATATTTGATCTTGATTAAGAAAAACAAATCCCCTACTGCTCCTCTCACTCAGGGTATCCCCCAGGGTTCTGTACTGGGTCCACTACTGTTCATAATTGACATTCTCCCACTAGTTCAGCTCATCCAGCATCATGGTCTCAGTAATCACTGCTATGCTGATAACACCCAGATTTATACCTCTGCATATTTTGATGAAACACATGCCATCAGCTCATTAACGGCCTGTATCAATGATGTAAACATTTGGTTAAACAGTAATTTCCTCAAATTCAATGCTGACAAAACTGAGATCATGATTTCTGGACCACAAACACTTATAAGAAATATTGATATTTGTGTCAATATTTATGGAAATCTGACCAAATCCTCTAAAACCATTAAGAATCCGGGAATCACTTTTGACCCATCTCTTACTTTTGAAGCCCACGTCAGAACCATCACTAAACTGCTTTCTTCCGTCTACGTCACATTGCATGACTTCGCTCCATTCTCAGTTAGAAGGATGCAGAATCACTAGTTCATGCTTTCATAACATCACGTCTCGACTACTGTAACTGCCTCTTTACTGGCCTACCAGCTAAAACTATTGCCCGCTTACAATACATCCAAAATCTGGAGCTAGATTTCTTGCTAACACCAAGCGTTCTGCACACATTACTCCCATCTTGTTTAGTCTTCACTGGCTGCCTGACTCATGCCGTACTAACTTTAAAATTCTTCTCCTGTCATACAAAGCTCTCAATGATCTGCACCTCTTTATATATGTGATCTGCTGCATCCATACACAGCAGCACGCACTCTTTGTTCTTCTGATTACAAACTGTTGTCTATCCCCAGATTTCGTCTATCCACTTTTGGCGGGAGATCCTTCAGTGTAATTGTACCTAAACTGTGGAACTCTCTACCGCAGAGCCTCCATGACATCTTCTCTATTTCCATCTTTAAATCTCAGCTTAAAACACATATTTTCAGCACATTATGTATCTATTACTGATTGATGTTTTTTTCCCCCTTTAGTGTGTAATAAAACTGTTTGTGCATGTAAAAGGTCTGCAAAATAACAAAGCCTACGCAAAAGGGAATTAGTCTCTCCTACAGACAACACTGCTCAAGAACTACAAGAAACGGTTGGAGTGTTCGCATAATGCCTGCCTAAGTGCTACTTTGGCCTCCCTCAAACAAACGTAGCCGAGGCCAGGATGAGTAGGGTTAGTGTTGTCACCATGTCGAGAAGACGTGGTTTTCTTCACTGCAAAAGCAAAACCTCTTTATTAGGACATTCAAAGGCAGGCGAATTAAAGAATCAGTGGATAAAATTTATTTTCATTATTTAACAGTACAACCACAACCAATGCCGGATTTTCAAGATGGTTACTCCTGAATGATGGTGCAGTTCCCACTTTTTTGGGACAATCCAGCACTTCAGGATCACAACCTGTAAGTGTGCTTGATTATCTGTGTGATGCAGTTTTGTGTTGTAACTATGGTGTATACCCAGTGCACAGCTATAGGCCTCTGCTTACCTGCTAGCTAATGTCACTGTGTTGAAATAGTTTTGCTAATCAGCTGCGGGCCCACTTTTATCTACAATTGTGTAGAACCATGCAGATTGTTTGTCATTCTTACTATCATGAATAGTGATCAAGTGTGTAGATGGATTTATTTTTACAAACGGTCAATTTACATCTGTAATCCATGGTAGTGCTCTGATAACTTGCTATGTAACGTTATTGTTTTGGTAAGGGTTTACTATTCAGCTGTGGGACGGCTTTTACCTAAAACTGTGTAACAAAATGGTCAATCTCAAGAGTCTTATATAATGATATAAATACAAGATGTAATGTTACCGCTGCTATCCACTGTAGTCCATGACTAACTTGCTCACAACCCTCTAATACCCGTGGTAATGTCCAACCGGGAGTAAGTGTTCTCTGTTCATTTCTTGGGCGAAAAAGTTCGGCTCAACCATTCCATCAAAAGACGACTAACTTAGATGCACTACATGTCTTTTACTTGAAGCTTTGTTAGGTTTACCATAATCAGCAGTGTACCTATAAGAAAGCAACAAAATTAAAACTTACCACTTTGAAGCATCCTGCTCAAGTCATGTTTGTGAAGGTGGTTCGGGTCGATCAGCTTGTTCCTCCAAACTTTCATTATCAGACTCGGGCTAGAGCTTGTATGGTTAAAACCGACACCACTGATACCATTGTTACAATAGTGTTTACACCTGGTAAGGAAGCCTGAAACTCGGTTATGGTAAGGGGTGTTACATTTCCGACACACGCTCTTCAAAATTCCTCCAAATTCACCAGATCTCAATCTAATTGAGGCATCTATGGAATGTGCTGGACCAACAAGTCCAATCCATGGAGGCCCCACCTCGCAACTTGCAGGACTTGAAGGAGCTGTCTTAGTGCCAGATACCATAGGACACAGAGGTCTTGTGGAGTCTATGCCTCATCAGGACAGAGCTGTTTTGGTGGCACGAGGGGGAACTGCACAATATTTGGCAGGTTTTAATGTTGTGGCTGATAGATGTATGTCCTGTAAGGACACACCATTTGTCCACACCCATGATGAGGCCACACCTCTGGTTGAATGTGCTTTGACACCAATAGTGCAATTTGCGCACTGTGATTCGTAAGCAAGGGCGGTCGCATCAACAATCCTGTGAGAGAGCCTTTGTTTGGAGACATACATTGCTTTTGTGTGTCCTCCTAAACAAATAAAGAACTGATCTGACAGCCTAAACTGACAGGTGCTCTCAACATATGTATGCAATGCCCTCACCGGGCATAACATATGCATAGATTGCTCCCTATCCGTATTAAATGGTGAGTGAAAAAAGGCAAACGAACCACCTGATCCCTGCAGGGCGTTAAGAAAACCTTAGGCACATAGCCTTTTCTAGGTTTAATGGTGGCTTTTGAAAGATCTGGACCAAACTCCAGAAATGAGCTATCAGTTGACAGTGCCTACATTTCATCCGCAGCTTAACAGATTCAATGTCTCGAAAGGGGAGTTTGTGAGTGCTTTCAGCACCAGATTTAAGTCCCAAGTTGGCACCATAACAGGGCAAGGGGGGTTCAAACGCCTCGCTCCCCTAAGGAACCTTTTGACTAGATTATGTTTGCCTAATCTAGGTGAAAAGAGCCAGCCTCCATGGCATGGTATGCTGAGATAGTTGCTACATAAATCTTGAGTGTTGACGTCCATACACTCTTGAAGGAATGTTAAATTCTCAGCTATGGGGCAATTCACCAGGTCTTTACCATGTGAAGAGCACCAGTTTGCAATCACACACCATTTAAGTGCATAGAGACGTCTCGTGGATGGTGCTCTAGCCCGTAAAATAGTGTTCATCACAGACTGAGCCAATTCTGGCACGTCGGATATGCTCTGTTCAGGGGCCACACAAGTAGGTTCCACAGCTCTACATGTTGGCTGGGGATACCAAATCATGTCTTGTGCTTGAGAGAAAAGGGCTCTCCTCAGCGGTATTTCCCATGGAGGGCCATCTAGTATTTCCATCATTCCCAGAAACCAGGATTATTGGGTAATTTCGCCGCAAATAACAGAACTGTTTCAATGTTCATTCAGACTTTGCTGATGACAGAATGAAGGAGGTACACCGGGGGAAATGCAGACTTGTATTTCACCGGCCATTTGTGAGCCAGCGCGTCCACGCCCAGTAGGGCCTGGGACATGGAGTACCAAAGGGGACAGTGGGCATTCTTCACAGAGGTGAATAGACCAACTTCCTCTACCGAATATGTCTGAGGATGAAGTCTCCATTCCCCTGGTAATGCTCCCTGGCATGACAACAGATCCACTCTGAAATTCAGACGGCCTGGGACATGTGTCACACGCAATAAGAGGAGATTATATCCGCTCTATTGGAGGAGGCGTAGTGTCATGCTCATTAATTGTGACAATCGTGTCTGCCCTGGCTATTTATGTATGCCACTACTGTTGTCCGAAGGAATCATAACGTGGTTATTCATAATGTCGGAATGAAAAGATTTCAAAGCTAGGAAGATAGCCTGTAGTTCTAGGCGGTTGATGTACCACGTCTGTTTCACACCTGTCCAGGTGCTGGAATTCTGGTGTCCATCGCACATCGTGCCCCAGCCTGTGTTGGATGCATCTGTGGTCACCCCCTTTCTTCTAAAAATTTTATCCAGCATAACACCAAGGTGTCCATGGTGCTAGAGCGCCCAGGCAGCGGCGATTCACCATGATCCTTATACACCCGTAGCTCCAGGCGCTATGTGGAATGTGTCGCTTGAGCCAGTACTGGAGAGGTCTCATGTGTAACAGACCTAACGGTATGATGGCGGATGCTGCCGCCATAAAACACAGCATTCTCTGAAATTACTTCAGTGGCATTGTTTTCCCAATTTTTAACTGACTTTTTTTACAGACACTAAAGTAAATAAATGAATGTATGATTGGGTGTACTGTAAACATGTTAATGTGTGTGTAAAATATCTGTTTTAGATATCCAGACTGACGGATGGTTAGTTGTCAGAACCAAACAGGAAATGGGCATGACTACTAAGGAACAGGGTGGGGCAGAAGAGGAGGATCTGGACTGTGACATCACATATGGAGAGGTGGAGCACAGACTAGACCAACTGCAGGAACACCTGAGCAGGTAACACCCAGTTCCAACTCTAAATTCTGACTGAAGGAGCTGTGTTTTACTATGCGTTGTACATATTGCGGCAGTTTCCTGTTGAAATGAACACTAGAGGTGCTAAAAAAACCTATAACTTTATTTCACACAGCTCATTAGTAAAACGATAGCTGATCAGTTCACAACTATTATTTTAACCCTGTTTCTCACACAATGCTATCTTATGACATCTAAACACCTTTACTATAACGCATGACTTATTTTAACATTTGAATTACATAACCAACTTCATTTACAAGCTTGTTCGACCATGATCAATTTGTGTTTTATCTCAACTGACTGCAAAAGACACAAGTCCCGAAGAGCATGCGAATGGACACATGAGCCGAAAGTGTCATAGAAGCACCACGAAACACGATGACATGGTTGTTTTTTTTCATCTCACATTGGCTTTTTCTGACACTATCGGTTAGGTTTAGGGTAGTGAGGTAGATTTTGTTGTCGGCTAATTAACTAGATTACCTGGTGGAGATTTGTATTATTCTTATGTATTTGTTTATTGATTCTTATTATTATTATCACTACATTTAAAGGTCCTGTTAACATCAACATGATTGTTAGGATGAAAGTCCTCAAAGTTTTCTGATTGGCTAATCTGAAAAGGAAAGTTGTTTCAGAGAGCAAGTAGTTATATTTTGATGAAAGATTGCAAAGATAAACACTGTCTTTGAAATAACATGCAGAGATTATTTGTTCACAGAAGGGAACGTGTGTTAAGGAGAATGTATAGTAAATTGGACATAAATAGTGATTTGTTTCTCACCCACACCTATCATATTGCTTAGAAGACATGGATTATACACTGGAGGACTTATGGGTTATTTACCTTCACAGTTCTAGAACACTTTTGGGTGAACTATCCCTTTAATATATTTACCCTTTATCCACACATGTATATTTAAAAGACACTTGAAATAGTGAAATAAGTCCATGTCTGTTACGGTACATTACACCATGTTTCCTGTAAAGATGATGATGAAGATGATTGAACTTTATTATCCACAAATGTGGAAATTTTCCTTTGGCTCACACACACAAGTAGGATACTGACAATAATCGTAATCATACAACAACATTAAAAACACAAGCACCTAAAACAAAATAATAATAAAAATAATCATGATCACATGAAATCTACCCTTACTTTCTTTCATTCAGTACTCTAACTGCCACTGGTATAGCATTATTTTGATGAGCGTTTTAAGAGATTTGGGGACTCACAGTTTTTTGAAAGATTATTAATGCTTGAATCCAACAACAAAGCCTCACAGGTCATATTTACACTTCTGGACTGTACGCCCTTCATAAATGACTGAACATATTGAAATATTGTAGCTAAAGGATGAACTTAGAAAAGGAGAATTCATGCCAGTACTAGAGCTCCCTCTGCTGCACAACCACAGTCAACACTACTGGATTTTTGACATGGGTCGTGTTGTACTACGAGCCCCTTTGAGAACAGGGAGGGAATTTACTTTCCGAAACAGTTTTAAGTTCGCTCACAATAATTTTGCGAACCCTTGCAATAGCTTTATCCATGAAAGTTAATGAAAGTTAACTATGGGGCGGCTGTGACTCAGGTGGTAGAGCGGGTCGGCCATTAATCGCAGGGTTGGTGTTGTCCTTGGGCAAGACACTGAACCCCAAGTTTCTCCCAATGGCAGGCTAGTGCCTTGCATGGGAGCTCTGCCGTCATTGGTGCGTGTGAATGTGTGTGTGAATGGGTGATTGAGATGCAGTGTAAAGCGCTTTGGTAACCGCTAAGGTTAAAAAAGGTGCTATGTAAGTGCAGACATTATTCAAATATGGCATTATTTGTAGTAAAACCATAATAATAAAGTAAAATATGGTACTAATGGGCCAAAACAGCATGTTTACTTCAGATTTACTATAATAAAACCATGGTACATTGTGGGGAAAAAAACACATGTCCCAACCTGGTTTCACTATAGAAAATCTGAAGTTTTTCTGAAAATCATCATAGTTTTGGTTTTCCAATATCATTACTATAGATTTACTACAAATATCACAATTAAAATATGGTTACTGTAGTAAATCCATGGTAAATGTTTGTAATAAAGCTATTGCAAGGGAACCCAAAACTTAAAATGTAATTCCCTCACTGTCCCCTTAGAGGCTCCGTATTATTTAGGTTTTATATAATGATCTTTTTTCTTCTGAGCTTATATAAAGCCGTTTTCCCAATAAAAATCTAAGGTTTTGTTTTGCTTAAAGGAATAGAAAATTCAGTCATCATTTGCTCACCCTCATGTCGTTCCAAAACTAATAGGGACTGGGTCTGTCACGCTTCAAAATGACAGCCGTGGTCACTTTAAACCGGCGTTATATGGGGGGGAAAAGTTTCTACCTTCGACATTAACCCTTTAAGCAGAACATGTTTCACGACTGTGATGTCATCTTTCTCATATCTCTGGTCACTGTCAGGTTAGAGTCTCAGATGACATCAGACATTCAGAGTATTCTGCAGCTGCTGCAGAGACAGTCGTGTTTAGGACCTCCAGCATACAGCACCCTCACAACCGCTCCAGAACATAAGAGACCGGCCATCAGATTTCAGCCTGTAGCTTCTGTTCCCACCAACCAATCACACTGCAGGACCACACAGGTACAACACTTCACATACAGCTGTTATATAAACATAAACAATAGGAATGGGAATCATAAGGAATTGAACAATTCAATTTTTCAATTGCACTTGCAGCCTTTAAGTAACAGACACTGTGAGAAACATGAATCAGATGATGTGGGCAGCTATAGCGCGCCCCCTACTGCATTTTCCCTATGTTGTAGTTTACAGGGTCCCTACGCAGATATTACTGCCCCTGCACACTCAGCAGGGGATATCTGTAAGACTTCACTTCAAAAATGAGTTAACTCATAACACTGTGTGACATCATCAAAGACAAACAACTCTTGAGTCACACTGATTAGGGGGCTTAGATTGTGTTTATAATACCATGGAGGAATTTTACTGACCAAATTAAATATATAAATATTCATTGAAAAGATTAAGGATGTCATGGAATCAATAAATAAAAGTGTCATGTACCCTTTTCATAAATGTATAAATACATTTAATTTATTATAGTCACTGAAAAGTGTATTTTCATACTTTACTTTAAATATAGGTTATATTTCTTGATATATTTATGTGATTTATGCATAAAATTAAGCACTTACAATTTAGTGTAATAATTGAAACAAAAATAAAAAAAAACTAAGACTACTACTAAGAGAACTTGGCAATGTGATACTGCCGATATTGTTGACTTTTGTATGACAAATTGCTCGTTTTGTTTCTCAAGCGTCTTCTGAATTACTAAATGAAAAATGTAAATGTACGTTTCTAAAAATTCCTCTTTTACAGGATACTGAATGTTTGGAAATTGCAAACATCCATTCCAAATTCAGAGACTCTCTGTCAGGTCTGGCCCTCATGAACTCTAAACGAAGCCATGCAACTCTATCCAGACAGGACTCAGGGCCCACATACAGTCTCATAAACAGCCAGACGCTTCCTCTCGCACGACAACATTCCAAATCCCTGCTTCCAATTCCCAACACTTCCACCCCAGACGCGCCGCTCAACAGTGTTGCGTCAGGAACGGTAGAGCTCCACAGACCTCTGTCAGATCCTGAGCTCTTAAAGGAACAGTGCTGATTCTTGTCGGCATTGTATATCGGAACGGGAGAGTTGAGGAGAAAGCACCAATCATTGCAAAGCAGGCATTGGACAAAACTTTGATTAATGCTAATGCAATTAAAGATTCTCCACTGGCATCTTCTGTGATGTCACTTCCTTATCCTACAGTGTGAGGAAGATTTGACCAACCTATCTGTTATGGACCCCTGTACCACACACTTCCATTTTCAGGAAGTGCATCACTGAAAGACTCCACACAGTTCCTCTGTGTGCTCTGCCCACCTTTACAATGATCTAAGACTCAGGGTATTGTTTGGGGTTAATATATCACACACACATTGTCTGGTAGACTCACTTCCCTGTTTTATTATTATCATTCCAAATGATAACATGCTATTTTACGCTTCCATTTGCAGAAATCCAGAAATCTTTGGAATCCACTGTGGACGTCATAAGTCTGAAACCACAAGTGAAAATGCATCTCTTTTGCATTATTATTTTAATTGTACACAAAATGTTCCATTACAAATCCTATTGGCAATGCATTTGGTACATCCCCATTTGCTTTAATGACGGCATGCACTCGAGCTGGAGTGAACAAAACCTGATGGTCACGATCAAGGGTGTAGATTTAGCTTGAAGGCCGGGGGGTTGCAGCGTGAAGCATTTTACCCATGTTTCCAGTGATTGTGGGATTATCATATCTTGTTATCTACGCCCCTGCTCATGTTCCAGCATGAATTGAGAATGTTCCAAAAACGAACTGCCATGTAAATACATTATATCCATCTGTTAAAGTCTCTCCCCTGGTCAAGAGATGCATGACTGAAGGTTATACTAGTTGCATGTTTACTGCAACTTATTGGAAAGCAGGTGTAGTGTTGGCATGCTCCAGAATCATAAATCACTGAAAATGCACTCTTCTATAATTGACTGTTTATTTGCACATAGTCATGCTAGCTTGAATCAAACTCTGCACGGCATCAAACTATTACATTTATCAAATTATTTGCAAGCACTGGTGTACGGGATGCCCCTGAAGCCCCCACTGGATTTTGAGCCAATTCAATTTTGGACAGATTCAACAGATTTGTGGCACGCCTCTGTTTGCAAGGTGCATTTTAGTATGTAGCCATTGAGGCAACAAAATCACTTTGTTTTCCAAATATATAAACTAGAAAAGCTTTTGTCTCAAACCATGCGAGCAATAATAATACACTGGATCCACATACTCTTACGTCTCTTGTCTAACACAACTCTACAGGGTTGATTTGTTGCAACTGTTGTAATGCATATTATAAAAGTTATTATTTAACTTTAGTATACCCTAAAATATGTATTTTTATTAATGGATTCCAGTAAACTGGAAGGTTTTTATGTGCAATAAACATATTAAATTACTACGAATATTTTACAGCATTGAAACGGCCAGATACGGTCTTGATTGGAGGCATTTTATTTATTTTTATTTTTATATGTCACTGTAAAATACTATATTTTGGATTACGAGCAAATCATTATTGCACAGCCCCATGTAGTACTAAAAAGTCAGAGAAATGCATAATCAGATTAAATGTGTTGCTTTGTTCATTGTGATTTTTTCTTTTCTTTTCATTTCTGCATAAAGGGAAATTACCTGCACTTTATTTAAAAAACAAAATACTCCAAACCATTGTACTACATGTAACCTTGTGTGCGCATGAGTGTATGCATGTGTGTGTCTTTATTTACTGATTTAATTTATTGTGTGTTCTTGTGTTGGGCTTCATAATTATCATATACCGGAGAGTAACAGAGGCAGCTTTTTAACTAGGATAGACATTGAAAAATGTTAATAACACTGCAAACGTTTGCACGTTACCTCCAAACAGGTAGATCATGTTCACTTTTTATTCCAGTGATTGGATTGGAGTTTATATATATATATATATAGTTTGCACTGTATAGTTTGTACACCACAATACTCTACAGGTGTTTTGAATGTGTCTTCTATTTAAAGATTTACTATTATTATATGCATAATATATATTTAATGCATTTGCTTTAGGGATTACTTTTGACTAATTGTATAAATAAATACATAAATAAAAGGAATGCATATCAGTTTTGTGTCTCCGTGTTGATGCTTTGGCCTGAGCACGACTGTGGATTTTCCATTTCCCTTTTTGATTTGTAACCAGTAGCCCCTAAGAAACATGCAAAGAAAATAATATTTTTTTTTATATACGGTGCGATAGAGCGAGTGCAATACCGCCCCGATTCTCCGGCCAACCTCCCGCTCCATTGTCCCCTCACTTATGAACAAGACCCCGAGGTACTTGAACTCTTTTAATTGGGGCAATACCTCCTTCCCTACCCGGAGTACGCACTCCATCGGTTTCCTGCTGAGAACCATGGCCATTCCGGCTCCCTAGGCTATATATATATATATATATATATATATATATATATATATATATATATATATATATATATATATATATATATATATAATATGAAATAGGAGTGATGACGTTTGGAAACCCATATATGTCTATGTGGAAACCAGACTGTAAAAAAAAGATGGACGACGCACCTTCGCTCTTTTCCATTGGTGAGAACTGAAGCCGCCAGTGTCCCGATATGGCACTGACATCTTGGGACTTGAGTCTATATGCGCAGTTGCGATTTCGGGACCAGACCTGCGCAGTAGTGAGCAGGAAGTAAAGCCGCGAAATCAAGGCCCCGCCCTCACTCTCGCTGAATCAATTGCAAGCACACGCCCCTGCACTTTTGACTTTTGACGGTGTGAAATAATTAATGAAATTTAGATATTAAATTTAAAGCTCCAATCTCCTCAGTCCTCCGAAGATCTCGAAAAAAAGTCAGTTGGTGCTTCAGTGACTACTTCGCTCAGAGAACCTGTCAATCACATCTGTCAATCATGATGTCACAGCACCGTTTTTATAGCATAAAATAACTAACTAAAAACAAACTTATTTTGAAAAAAAAAAAAACACTTGAAATTACATCAACGTGATAGAAACTACAGTAAATGACAGAAACTATCTTTGGAAAAAAGATATGTGAAGTGTAATTTAATAGTTTAATTGGCCTCACGTCCCATTGAATAACATGGGGAGGCGGGGTTTATGACCTATACTAGGACCAGTCACCGGGGGGCGATAGAGACGATTTGGCTTCACTTTTGAGGGCTTGTGCGGCACACTTGGTGGAAACCAGAGTGGAAACCGAGCAGAGAATCGAGCAGAGAATCGAAACCGAAAGTAAGTTATAAAATCCCCGTCATACCCCTGTTGCTGACGGTGTCTAGTCCTTTAGCGATATCTAACTTAGTGCTGTATTTTAAAAAATGAGTAGTGATCAAAACGACGCGCTTCATGTTATCAACTGTTTTAGAGATCGACTGAGGCAGCTCATCCGAGTCGAGCCGGTTCTTGATTTGTTGAGTTTCCTCGAACCGGATCAGAAGGAGAGAATCAAAGCCAAGTTACATACCGATGGGAATGTCAACGCGGTGTCGGTTCTTATTGATGAAATTATTAAATCACATAACGGCAATAAAGGCTGGTCGAGGGAACTGATTATTGCACTGGAAACGGTTGGATGCAAAAATGCAGCAAATTATGTGAAGAACAACCCACCGGATCCCTCGGAAGAAGCCGAGAATGACAGCTGTGTTCGGCTCATTGATCTGATGCGCTTGACTCTGTTCAATATGAAAACACGGGATGTGTGTGTGCAATGCAGCTCACTGGGGCTCTTAACACAGGAAGACCAGGAAAATGTGAGTCATTTTGCATTCAATATGTGCATATATGTATTACATGAACATTGTAACTACGATATCATGTCATGAGATGCTATATATAATATCAAATCTTATAGTAAACGTGTTAAAATACTCTTATACAACAGAATGCAGAATAAGGGGCCGTTCACACCGAACACGTGTTTGTGTCTGCTCTGTTTTTCTATGTACGACTAATTCTGTTTACAAAGAAAAACAAAACGCTAAAACGTGTTCGTTGTGAACGCCTCCTAAAATGGTGCACTCAGTTGATATTGTTTATGTAATAACACATGATGAACAGTAGAGGTCGTCATAAACCACACAACCATAGATACTTTCTGACCCTAATTTTGAAATATGCCTTCCAAAATAATGATGTGACATTTCTTCTGTGTAGTACATTTTAATGTTCCCATCATAGATGTCTTGATACATTAGATAAAACGTACAATTGCATGTTCTTCACAGTTGCAGATGGAAATCATATTAGATTTATTTTATCACAATAGCACAGTTAAGTGAACAAAGGGTTGCATTTTAAAGAATGGTGACACTGAAAGGATGGTTCATCCAAAAATGGAAATTAAGTCATTGTTTACTCACCCCTGTGTTGTTAGAACCACATATGTCTTTACTCAAAAGGAGAAATTGTGCTCTGTGATGTCATACAATGGCAGTTTATGGTGACCACTTCTTCAAGCTTCAGAAGAACGCAAAAAAATAATTCAGAAGTCTAATAAATTATTCCATGAGACTCATGATTGTTATGAAAGCATACGATAAGGGATGGTGAGAAACAAACCAAAATCGAATGTATTATTTAGTGAAACTGTTGTCCGACCGTTGATCTCCTGTGCTCATGATAGAGCACGAGAGCTACAGTTCGTGCAGCCCTCTCGCGACATTTGGGTGTTCAAGCGAAAACGTATTTTATCTACTGTAAAAACAGGTCCGCCACATCAATAGCGACAGCAGAACACAACACCGCTGCACACAAAACAGACAACAGAACTTAATAAACATGTCTGAAGAGTTTGTAGGCAAAGAATTGATGCATTTCTATGCCCAGCCTTATTTTTATTTTATTTTTTACGTTTTTGGACCAGTTTACAGTGAACGGAGTCTCCAATTCACTTAACCTGCATGTTTTTGGACTTGTGGGAGAATCCGAAGCACCCAGAGTAAACCCACGCAAACATGAGGAGAACATGCAAAATCCCCACGTAAAGGCCCTAGTTGAGCTGGGACTCAAACCCAGGACCTTCTTGCTGTGAAGCGACAGTGCTAACCACGAGCCAAATATCGACTTGACATTGTTGATCCCAGAGATCATCGTCTGTCAGCACAACCCTAATGTGCATTTCTCTCTATAAATTAACAAAATGTTCAGAAGGTCTCCTTACTCTTTTTTCCGATTTTGCCGGTCGCTGCAGCTCGCTTTGTGCATGCGCTTGTAAAATGTATATTTTAAAGGCACATTATTACGGTTTAGTATTTCTCTGTAATGTAGAACAGTGTAAGCAACGGTACTTATAACGTTCTTTCTCTGCCCTGGAACTCGAACAATTTTCTGATGCCCCCCACAGTATAATCAAGTAATTAAATTAATTTCATAAACATGTGACTAGTCGACTAATGGCTTCAATTAACGGCTACTAGTCGACCAGGAATATCTTTGATCGGGGGCAGCCCTAGAAAATATACCTTTTATCCCGTGTCATTTGCCATCAGGTTAGGACACGGCGTGACTGTGGCTGCCTGTAGCCTCCTCGGTTTGATTTCAGAGTACTCCGTTCAAGAAAATAAGGCTGGGCATAGAAATGCATTAATTCTTGCACTACAAACTCTTCAGACATGTTTAGTAAGTGCTGTTGCTGTTTTGTGTGCAGCTGTGTTGTGTTCTGTTGTCGCTATCACTGGGGTGGACCAGTTGTTTGCTAAATCAAGTTTTCGCTTGAACACCCCAATGCCGCAAGGGGGCTACGTGAACGGTTACTCTTGTGCTCTATCATGAACGTGCACAGGAGATCAAGTGTCGGTCAACAGTTTCACTAAATAATACATTTGTTTTCGGTTTGTTTCTCATCAAATCTTATCGTATGCTTTCATAACAATCATTAGTCTCATGAATAATTAATTAGACTTCTGAATTATACTTTTGTGTTCTTTTGAAGCTTGAAGAGGTGGTCACTAGAAACTGCCATTGTATGACATCACTGAGCACAACATTTATTCACAGTTTCTCCCTTTGTGTTCAGAAAAAGAAAGAAAGTCATATAGGATTACAACAACACAGGAGTGAGTAAACAATGACTGAATTTTCATTTTGGGGTGAACTAATACTTGAACAATAAAGTTATATTTGTTTACATTAGTAAATACATTAAACTAACATTTAACAACAATTTTGTTTTGAAAATGTTTAATCTTGGTTGATGTTAATTTATATATTTATATATTGTTTGCTCATGTTAACTCATAATGCATTAATTTTTAACAACTTTTAATGTAAAAAAATATTTTGTGCTGTTTTGTAAGTACTGTATTGTTTATTGCTAGTTTAACTATTAGTAAACTAACAGTTACAAATAAAACCTTATTTACTTATTTGTTTAAGGTCGATCCACTACTTTTTGTTTTGGCATATTTCCATGTTTCTGGGTGTTATGCGTTAACTTCTGAAATAAAATCTCCAGATGTTGCTTCATTAAACACAATTAAAAAAAAAATATTCTCATCCACTATTTGTTTATTATTTCTCTTGTAGATTATGACTGCTACTGAGAATCAAGGCAACATAGGTGGAGCCCGTTTGCTCCTGACAAGACTGGTGAAAAATGAAACTGGCTGGTTTTCCAAATTCCTTCAGGCCTTGGAGGACACGGAACACCACGACCTGGCGCGGCAGCTACGGGGAGAGCCCGGTAATGAAGATGGTGAGGTCACACAGAGGACATGTCTGCATGCTAAATGTCCAGGGACTGATAAATAATTGGGGTTTCCTCATTAAAATGTCACAGTCTCTCCTAGAAAAACAAAAGTTTGAAACAGGAAACTAGCTGAGGTCAAATGCCACTGAGTACTACTGATTTCTAGCCTGGATACGCCAATGTTAGCTTGTATTTATATCCCAGTGATTTTCACATTAGCATTCGTAAGAATCGTAAACAACCGATAGGAACATGTCTTTTGCAGTGGCGCTGCAGATCTGAACTGTATTGATTAACTGTGTTATCTTTACAGAGGTCATGTCAGTTGAAACCTACGAGTCCAGCACTATTGAGGAGAGTGAACAGATGTGTATGGCTGCCCCGGAGGAGACAGAAATGAACCTGAACGACTCTACACCCTCGCTCAATCTCTCCACCGATAACTCTCTTTTATCAGAGGATTTGAACAGCAGTGTGGACAGCAGTGGTTTGGGGGCATCTAATGTCTCAATTGCTGAAACTGAAGGTGAAAATCTGAAGCTTTCCCTTTCACTGCAACTTTTGAGAAATATAAGATTAAAAAGGACAGTGCTACCAAAAATATAAGTCATATCACTATAAGCAGGGGTTAAATTGGGATTTACACCTAAACTTTATGATGTTTCACAAAATAATGTCTATTATTCCTCACTAATTATATTATACATGTTATACACATATAGACTAATGACGTCAACAAAATCTAATTGGTGTGACAAGATGGTAAGCCTGGCATCCAGATAATGAAACGAGATTGGAGGTGTGGGTTAGAGATACTTTGACTTATAAAAAGCACTCAAACATTTTGAGTTTGCTATTCACAAGAAGCATCTGACGGTGTGGCCTATGTCTTTCAAAAAAGAGATTGCAGAAGACCAACGATCAAGAATTGTTGCATTGCATAAAGCTGGAAAGTGTTACAAAGTTATGTTAAAAAGCTTAGATTGGCATCTGTCCACAGTTAGACAAATCTTCTATATAAGGAGACGATTTAGTACTATAGGTACTCTCACTAGAAGTGGCCGTCCAGCCAAGATGACTCACAAAGGGCACACCACAAAATGCTCAATGAGGTAAAAAAGAACCCTAGAGTGACAGATAAAGACTTGAAGGAATCATTGGAACTGGTTAACATCTCTGTTCATGAGTCTACTATATGGAAAACATTAATCAGGTATGGTGTTCATGGCAGGACACCATGAAGGAAGCCGCTTCTTTCCAACAAAAACATTGCTATGCACTTGAAGTTTGCCAAAGACCACCTTGACACTCCACAACACTACTGGGAAAATGTTTTGTGAACTTATAAAAACTACGGTTGAATTGCCTTGGGAAGAACCAGTAGCACTATGTATGGCATAAAAAGGGCACCACATACCAACATGAAAACATCATCCCAATGGTGAAGTACAGCAGAGGAAGCATCATGTTTTGGGGTGCTTTGCTGCTTAGTGGCCTAGACCACTTGCCATCATCGAGGGAATAATTAATTCCCAAGTTTATCAAGATATCCTACAGGATAATGTCAGGGTGGCTGGTCGCCATCTGAAGCACAGTAGAAGTTGTGTGATGCAGCAGGATAATAATCCTAAACACAGAAGTAAATCCCCTACAGAAAGGCTTCAAAAACAGAAAATCCACTTTTTGGAGTGTTCCAGTCAGAGTCCAGACCTTAACCCAATACGGATGCTGTGGAATGACCTCAAGAGAGCCGTTCACACCAGACATCCTGAGAGTATGGCAGAGCTGAAGCAGTTCTGTAAGGAATCCATATACTGTAATCCAAAATTCCTTCTGAACGTTGTGCAGGTCTAATCCAGAAACGCTTGGTTGAGGTTGTTGCTGCTTGTTATTAAACACAAGGGTTCACTTACGTTTTCCACAGCACTGTGAATGTTTAATGGGATGTGTTCAATAAGACATGAAAGATTATAATTGTTTGTGTGGTGTTATCTTAAGCACACTGTGTTTGTCTATACTTGTGACTTAGATGAAGATGAGATCACATTTTAAGACCATCTCAGAAAGCCAGTTAATTCCAAAGGGTACACATACTATTTCTTGCCACTGTAAGGTGCTGGAACACAGTTCCGGACCATTACAGTCCAATTTAACCCCTGCCTAGAAGTATAGTTTGTATGGATAGCTCAAATTATTGTGATCATTTTTTTTTAAAAACTGCATTAAAAAGGCTCACAATTTATTTTATCTTAAACAAAACTGTACTGAGGTTTTTACCACCACAGTAACACAAGGACACAAGTTAAGTTTGTCCCACATGACAGCATTCTGCGTTTGCGTACTCGTGTAGAGTACGTTTCTGGCCTAAGACATTTGCACATGGGGTGCCACAACTAACAGCAATGCATGTGTTTTCTTTCAGAGGTTGACATGTACAAAGAGGGAATGGAGGAAGAGAAGGAAGATCGCACAGAGGATGTTGATCAGTCAGGTACAGTTACAGTACAGTACAGTTTTGACTGTCGACATAAAGTCTGGTCCAGTTTGCATCTTAATTTTGTATTTTTTTTCATTCTCACCAAAACTTCTTATGATCTTATGTCTTCAGAATACTCAGAATATGATGCACAAGTCACATGGACTACTTTTATGATCCTTTTGGGTCCTTTTTAGGCTTTAAAGGCAAGTCACCATCCACTGCCACTGTATTGAAAAGCAGTGTTGTATAAAGTAAACATTTGTCATGCTTGAGTAAAATTAAAGTTACCTTAATGGAAATTGACTTAAGTAAAAGTTAAAGTAGCTCATGAAAAAACAACTTAAGTAAAATAAAGTAACTGATATTACATTTACTTAAGTATCAAAAGTACAGGTAAAATGCATAAATAACAGAACAGTACATTAAACCCATGGCAACTTATTTGATTGGTGGTGCTCATCATTTACTCATCCTCATGCCATACCAGATGTGTGTGACTTTCTTTCATCTGCAGAACACATACAAAGATATTTAGAAGAATATTTAAGCTCTATAGGTCAATTCAATGCAAGTGAATGGTGGCCAGACATTTCAAGCTACAAAAAGCACATTAAGGGAGCATTAAGTTATCCATATGACTACAGTGGTTAAATCCATGTCCTCTGAAGTGATTCAGTTGGTTTTGTGTGAGACCAAACCAAATTGTAACTCATTTTCACTGTATATCTTGCCATTGCAATCTCTAGGCACAATCATGATTTCAAGCTTGAGTTCACTTTCTAATGCTTGATGCATGCGCAGAGCCCAAGATGGCACTATAGGAAGTGTAATCGAGCTTGAAATCCTCCTGATCGCCAAGACAATTTGATCCATTGAGATCACCATTAGAGTCCTATGGATTACTCTTATGCTAGATGTATGTGCTTTTTGGAGCTTTAAAGGCCTGGCCAACATTCACTTACATTGAATTGACATAACAGCAATATTCTTCACAAAATCTTTTTTGTTTGTGTTCTGCAGACAACAAAATTTATGTCATACACATCTTGGATCGAATGAGGGTGAGGAAATTATGAGAATTTCATTTTTTAAATAACCATCCCTTTAATGGCGCATTCAAGTCACATCAGAATGATCATGTTTATGGGATTATGGGGCCAATAAGTAACCACCCAGAACACCATGGCAACTGCAGAGCAATGTGCTGAAACACAGTTAAAACAACTTAACAGCACAGCAACAACCTGACAACCACATACTGTATCAATGCGCCAAAACACACAGCAGAGATCACCATGATAACTGCAAAGCGTTACCCTAGCAACCATTCAGAAAACCCTGGTTACCACATACTGTAGCATAAATGTGGTACAAAGCAAATATAAAACTTTAGCAACCACCAGAAAAGTAGTTTTGCTTCGGCAAAGACCATGCACATCTTCATAAAATATCAAAATAAAATTGTTGGACATTTTCATGAGCGCTGGTAATTTTTCATACACATCATATCTTGTTTAAATGTAAACGCATGAGATTGACTTTTAAACGAACATGTCTCCTGGAAAGACAGGAGACTGATGGCACATAACTTCATTATTTCACAGATTTCATAATGTTTAAGCCTAAACTTATACATTCTACAAGTCGAAAAATAAACTCAGATTTTTGTCTTCCACAGTGGAAAAAGACGACGGATACGTAATTTCTGGCAGACGCTTCTCTTGTGATTTTGATTCAGATTTGTGATTCTCGAAACAGTTTTTGGAATCTTTTTGCTCAGTTCAAAGGAATCACATTTAAAAGATTCGACTCAAATGATTCTTTCAACAATCACGCATCACTATCGTCGATCTGCATGCATTTTTACATGTACAGCTGTTGTTTATTTATTTTTTAGGTGTTCAGTCGCAAAAGTAACGAAAGGGTAGGGAGAAATTTAAGCAGAGTCAAAGTATCAATTTTCTCTTCAAAATGAAAGTCCAAAGAGATATTTATACTCAATGTACAAATATTAAAAAACTGTACTTAAGTACAGTAACTAAGTATTTGTACTTCGTTACTATACACCTCTGTTGAAAAGACAGACACTGATATTCATTAAGACATCTTTTGTGTTCTGCATAAGAAAGTCATACAGGTTAGGATATGACAATTGCAACTTTTTTGGTGAACTGTCCCTTTAAAAATCCTTATTCTGTAATCATGAGCAAATGGAAAAGTCAAATTAATTGGTGGAAATGTAAAGGCAACCTTGATATAAGTATCTCCATTTGAACTGAAATAACACCACATAATCTTATTGTTATAAAGTTATTAAAATGTCCCTACTTTAACACTGGTCATGCCTTTGAAATGTACAGTTTTTACCACATAACACTATCATTTATTGGCCGGTTCACCATTTGAAAAAGAGAAAGACACTTTGACTCTTCAGCTTCTATGTGGTTTAATTGTGTAAATGCAATACTTATAATGACCCCTAATCCACAGATGTCACTGTGAGCAATTAACTCACAGGAAATTATTTTCAGAGAGTTATTATTATAAAGAGAAAGAATGGAAAAGAATAGGCAAGCTATGTTCTGCGGTCACATTCTCATTGGTACTGTTTCAGCTCTCAACCACAAATTTCACCCATCCCATCCGCCCAAGAAAGTGCTAAATCACCCTCAGTGTTGGGGAGATATTCCCACTCGCAGTGCAGCAAAGACACATTTTCCAAACCAATGCCTGCTTCTAGTATGCAGTAGCTTTTGAGTGCATACTGAAGTGATCAAGTATGGGTCGGTCATGGTCTATAGAGAGAGAGAGAAATATCTCTTCCTGTCTAAGTGGGTGTAAATAAGCTTCAAAGTGAATCAGACTTTATGCTGTAGTCAAAACAGGGCTCCAGGCGGCAACTTAAATGGTCGCAAATGTGACACATTTTTCTTTAAATCTAGTCACCATTGGGGGCGACAGTTTGTAACACTTGGTGTGCGTTCATATGCGGCTTCCTCAGTTTTCATCTTTCTTTAGATAGAACACAGGGTGAGCCATGATGTCCGATTCACGGATGAATTACTCTTTTGAACCAGATCTTTTCAATGAATCAGCTGAAAAGGTTAAAAAAACTAGTTTGAACGCAAGAGCTCTTGTTAGCAGTTTAAATCAGTGTCACTTTCGCAGTGAAACAACTGTCTTTGATTTCACACCTGACTACTCAATTACATACCAGACATTTATGATATGCCATAACTGATGAGTTACGGTTGAAGAATTACTGCTCATTTTGGTATGTGAAAATATTAACTTTGTAGTGTTTCAATTGGAATACTTATAATTGTAAGAGTGCATGTTTTGTTTGCTTTATTTGTTTGAGCAGCTGGGGGCGCAGACATTTCAAAATAAGAGTCCCCAGTGTATTTCCAATGTATTTCTGGCTTGTTTACAATTAAAAGTGCAGCTTTATGTACTAGATCTTTATTATTATTATATAAATGGCATCTGGCATTTTGATTTAAAAAAATAACAAAATAACATATATGTATATTATACAATTCACAGCCCTAATATATCTCATTATATGTCTCAAAGAACTTGGTTAGCCATTATTTATTTTAGTTATTTGCATATGTACATGTTAAAATGTTCAGTTTTTTTGCGGATAGAGTTTATTAGACAACAGATACATTTTAAAAGGTATAAATCTTTGATACATGTTTACATGCCATAAAATCAGTGGGCATGCTGTAAATAAAAGTTGGGCAAAATCTTCTGGCCTTTTCTAGTGGACTTTTTAAACAATCGGATCAAATGGGCCGATTCCATTTATATCAAGCTTTATTGGCAAGATAAACTTAAGTGTACATTGTCAATGCATTATTAGACACTAAACATACAGATCTAAAACATATTGAATGCTGAAGGTTAAAATCTCGAAACTGTTATTTTTCCTGGCTGTCTCTATCGCGCGGTTTCACTTTTGACAGTGGTTCAGATAAAAGTCAGTGAGCCTTTTTGTGCAATGTGAAGAGATACGGCAGCTTGCCTATTTCTCTCCCACACCTGGCCTACTGCTTGCGGGTGAAGTCTACATTCTCCATACAGTAAATCCGCTCCCGTGTTTATTATGCCCGGGACATGTGTTGCGCGTAATGAATAAGCGTGCACTGCTCCACATAATGAAGGTTATTTTTAAAAGTCAAAACTATTGGCTGAATAATTGGTTATTATCTGTCTATCTGTCTATCTTGCTTCTGAACAACCATCTAAATCGAGCAATTCTGTCATTTGGCAACTAAAAACAACCATTTGGCTAATAAAAGTTTCCTTTTATGAGGCACTGGCTCCACAGGCCTTTTTTTAGACTGGAGCCCTGCAAAAGGTCTGGTTCACAAGACTAAGCAATTCCAGAATGCACATGAATGGTGACCAAATGTTAGTTATTATATTTAGTAATTCTTTTTCTGATTTTCTCACCAATTTGGAATGCCCAATTCCCAATGTGCTCCAAGTCCTCGTGGTGGCATAGTGACGCTATGGTGGCAGAGGGTGGTGGTGTTGGACGAATTTCTGTTGCCTTCGCGTTTGAGGCCGTCAATCTTATCACGTGGCTTGTTGAGCACATAACCACGGAGATCTGGCATGTGTGGAGGCTGCACGCCATCCACCGCGGCATCCACGCACAACTCACCACGTGCCACACTGAGAGCGAGAACCGCATTATAGCGACCGCGAGGAGGTTACCCCATGTGACTCTACCCTCCCTAGCAACCGGGCCAATTTGGTTGCTTTGGAGACCTGGCTGGTCAATTGTTTCTAATAGACAGCTGTGAGATTTAATGTTATTATATTTAGTAATTTTCTTTCTGATTTTCTCCCCAATTTGGAATGCCCAATTCCCAATGTGCTCCAAGTCCTCGTGGGGCGTAGTGACGCTATGGTGGCAGAGGGTGGTGGCGTTGGACGAATCTCTGTTGCCTCCGCGTTTGAGGCCGTCAATCTTATCACGTGGCTTGTTGAGCACATAACCACGGAGATCTGGCATGTGTGGAGGCTTCACGCCATCCACCGCGGCATCCACGCACAACTCACCACGTGCCACACCGAGAACGAGAATCACATTATAGTGACCATAAGGAGGTTACCGCACGTGACTCTACCCTCCCTAGCAACCGGGCCAATTTGGTTGCTTAGGAGACCTGGCTGGAGTCGCTCAGCACACCTTTTTTAATAGACAGCTGTGAGATTAAATGGAGAGAAGGGTGAAGTATTTTGAGAAAAAGACTCCTTAAGAGTTTCAAATGTCATCTAAACTATGAAAGACCAACCTCTGAGCAATAAAACGTTAGGAATATCTCACATTTTGTATTGCTTCCATGTTAACTAACATGACTAAACAAAGGTTTAAATACAAAAATACAAATACAAAAACACACAAACCTACTTCACTGGCTGAGTTAACCCAGACTGAGTCAGACAGGGTTTCTTTTAGTAGATTAAACGTTTTTTAGTCTATATATACAGAAGCGCACAAGCACATAGAGAATCAGCAGCCTCACAGACGGTCTGCATAACAGCATTACAGTGGCTGACTTAATAACAACGATGTTATTTCAGCCGTGGTAGGGGACAAAGAAAACATAGCTGTAATAGCAATAGTTGAACTGTCTAATTGCAGGATCATGATTTATGGACTGTATCCTGACCTCTTTTTCTGTTTCTCTGTCTCAGTGAGACAGCGGGACATTGTTCTGCGTGACTATCAGATGGAAGTGGCAAGACCGGCTCTGGAGGGCAAGAACATCATCATCTGCCTCCCAACAGGGAGTGGGAAAACCAGGGTTGCCGTGTACATCACTAAGGAACATTTGGAGAGAAAGAAGCGCATGGGAGAACCTGGGAAAGTTGCTGTTCTGGTTAACAAGGTGCTGCACTGCTTCAAATAACAATAATAATAATAATAAAATAAATGTGAACAAATGTGAACAAAATAAGTTTAAAACAATACAGTTTAGTAAATGGCAAAGACTGTGTTGGCAAATATAGTTGCTATGACAACTAGTAATAAATTGGGCAAGATCACAGTAAAGATAAGACTTTTAGACCAGCCAATCAAAACACAGAATTTAAAATCGATCCAATGCAGACATCAAATTTTAGAAAAGAGCTAGCCTTCTATCCAACACTTTATTTATAAAAAAATCTGATTATTTCTGGTCCTAAAACTAATATAAGCAGTCTCTCTTTGGAGACCCGGCACTTCTATCACAAATGGATCACAAATAAATGCCCAGATAGTGTTAAATTTTCCAAATATTTTCAAGGCCATTAGGAGTAAAGAACTCAGTGACTTTGACAAGGGCCAACTTGTTATGGCCAGACGACTGGGTCAGATCATCTCTGAAACGGGTGCTCCCGGTCAGCAGTGGTGAGTACCTACCAACAGTGGTCCGAGGAGGGACAAACCACAAACCGGCAACAGGGTGTTGGGCACCCAAGGCTCATCGATGCGCAAGGGCAACAAAGGCGATCCTGTCTGGTCTGAACCGACAGAAGGTCTACTGTGGCAGGAGTCACAGAACATTTTAATGATGGTTACGGGAGGAATGTGTCACAACACACAGTTCATCGCACCCTGCTGTGTATGGGGCTACGTAGCCGCAGACCGGTCATAGTGCCCATGATGACCCCTGTCCACCGTCAAAAGCACTTACAATGGGCATGCGAGCATCGGAACTGGACCTTGGAGCCGTGGTAGTAGGTCGCCTGGTCCGATGAGTTCAATTTTCTTTTACATTACGTGGATTGTCATGTACGTGTGTGCCATTTACCTGGGGAAGTGATGGCACCAGGATGCACTGTGGGAAGATGACAAGCCGTAGGAAGGAGTGTGATGCTCTGGGCAATGGTCCGGTCATTCATGTGGATGACTATTTGACACGTGCCACCTACCTAAATATAATTGCAGACCAGTTACACCCCTTCATGGCAATGGTATTCCCTGATGGCAGTGGCCAAAATGCCAGTCTTGGCTAGGTATCAATGTAAACACAGTCAGTTATGTCCAAAGTGAACGTAAACTGTGGGATAAAAAGCGGATTTGTATCAAAATGTCAGACTTGAAATGTACATGTAACCTATAGACCACTGTCTAGGATGCCATTAAAAGGCTATTAATTAATCATCAATAACAATAAAACCACTCATTGCTTTTGACTGAACAACTTTAAAAGTATTAATGTAATATACTAATACAGTGGCATTTTAATTCTAATTTATTTTAATAATATTATAAATGTTTTAATAATACCGACCCCTGATGTAGAGAGCGTGTTTCTGTAATTTGAATAATAAATTACAAGGAAAGTAGAGATAAAAATAATTTATAATTATGCTCTGCCTTTATCAAGTTTTTCTAATGCCTGATAGAAAAGTAGACCAACACTTCTGGCAGAATTTTCTCATCAGTCCAAAATACATTACAGTCAATTTTGCATCATGCATTAGGAGTACACAACTATTTCTAATCTCAAAAGGAATATAATGTGGCCCTGATGTACTACTTGAAGCCCAATGTGGCCCCTTATGTATTAATTGAAGCCCATTGTAGCCCCTGATGTACTACTTGAAGCCCAATGTGGGGGCCCTGATGTACTACTTGAAGCCCAATGTGGCCCCTGATGTACTACTTGAAGCCCAATGTGGCCCCTGATGTACTACTTGAAGCCCAATGTGGCCCCTGATGTACTACTTGAAGCCCAATGTGGCCCCTGATGTACTACTTGAAGCCCAATTTGGCCCCTGATGTACTACTTGAAGCCCATTGTGGCCCCTGATGTACTACTTGAAGCCCAATGTGGGCCCTGATGCACTACTTGAAGCCCAATGTGGCCCCTGATGTACTACTTGAAGCCCAATGTGGCCCCTGATGTACTACTTGAAGCCCAATGTGGCCCCTGATGTACTACTTGAAGTCCAATGTGGCCCCTGATGTACTACTTGAAGCCCAATGTGGGCCCTGATGCACTGCTTGAAGCCCAATGTGGGCCCTGATGCACTACTTGAAGCCCAATGTGGCCCCTGATGTACTACTTGAAGCCCAATGTGGCCCCTGATGTACTACTTGAAGCCCAATGTGGCCCCTGATGTACTACTTGAAGCCCAATTTGGCCCCTGATGTACTACTTGAAGCCCATTGTGGCCCCTGATGTACTACTTGAAGCCCAATGTGGGCCCTGATGCACTACTTGAAGCCCAATGTGGCCCCTGATGTACTACTTGAAGCCCAATGTGGCCCCTGATGTACTACTTGAAGCCCAATGTGGCCCCTGATGTACTACTTGAAGCCCAATGTGCCCCTGATGTACTACTTGAAGCCCAATGTGGCCCCTGATGTACTACTTGAAGCCCAATGTGGCCCCTGATGCAAGGCACTTAACTCCAGGTTGCTCCGGGGGATTGTCTCTGTAATAAGTGCACTGTGGGTCGCTTTGGATAAAAGTGTCTGCCAAATGCATAAATGTAAATGTCAAAAAATTACTATAAAATCTGAAAAACAGCCATAAAATGGAAAGTGAATTACAGTATGTATGCTACATTTTTAAATTACAGTGTTTATTATAAGTGGGTATATACTGTAGCTTTCGAAACCCAATACTCACTACTTGAGTACTTTTAAGTAAGCTACTTTTTACTCTTACTTGAGTCGTTTTTGGGACAGGTACTTTTACTCTACTCACACTACATCTCTGGGAAGTAAGAGTACTTTTACTTGAGTAGGATTGTTCAGTATTCTTGCTCTTGCTCCACCCCTGCTCTTACTGTATATCAACAATTGTCTCATTTGTGCCTATTTTTATTTCTTCTCAGGAATATTAGGGGAAACATCTGAGACAAAGTTACTTCTTAAACGAAACAACTGAGAGCCCAGAAAGTCTTTTGAGCAATGAAATAGCAACATCTGTGAAATAAATCATTCCTCTCTGGATATAGTTGATTAGATCAACATGTTTTGGCTCAGGGCTTTTTAGGGTAAATGTCTCCAAAAACAGAAGTGAGATGATACTTTTATGAATTTGGTAAAGCAATAGAGGGATTTTTGTCCTGCTGAATCATGTCTTTAATTGTAAACCTTCATGTCAGGCCAAGTAGGAAATCCCCATCAGCTAAAGTGTGGTGAAAAATTACAACTCAGCACCACAGTGGGTTCCTAAAGATGTCCTCTAAATATTCTGTCCCCATTAACCACTAACAGTGCCATCCATCCATCTTATTGGCCTTAAATATGGCCAAAATTTAGATGGGAAAAAGCTACAAGACACTAGTGATCCCCAAAGTTTTAAATCGGCATTGTCTCTAATGTCCACAAGAGGACGCAACAAATCAAAATTTGTTTATGGCAAAGAACATATCTGGCTATTAAAAGAATTTTAATTTTACAGCCTTATAAAAGACCACCTTGCAACCACTCAGAACACACTTGCAATGCCCAAGCAACCTTTCAGAAAAGCTTAACAATCACTTAGTATGAATGCTATTCAAGTTATTACAGTAGTCATTTTTAAAGTCATCAAATTAATCTTTTTCACCTCTGATAACCTTATTTGTCAGTGACCCATTTTTCTGTTTTGTTGTCTCAGGTCCCTCTGGTTGAGCAGCACTATAAGGCCGAGTTTGGCAAGTTTCTGCAGCACCAGTACTCTGTCGAACGGGTCAGTGGAGCTTCACAGCTCAAGATCTCATTCCCACAAATCGTGGAGAAAAATGACATCATCATCTGCACGGCGCAGATTCTGGAAAACTCTTTCGCCAAGGCCAAGAACGGCGATGAGGATGGGATCAATTTATCACGTACGTCACATTTTCCTTCATTCTAAACAGACTCCAGTGAAATTGCTTTACCTTCTGTTAGAAATTGAAAGGAGACCAAAGCTCCTCCTTTGAGGTTTCATGTGACAGTCACATTTTTTTTTGTCAGTCTTTGCTGGCAGATCCAGCTCTCCAGTGAGTCTATCTGGCACTGTTCACCACAAGGTGGAATTCCCCCTCTGTGGCATATGCTGTTTGTTTCCCCCCCCCCCCATTTTGCTTTTACACCCTTTATTTTTTTATTTCAATTTGTTTGGTTCACAGGCCAAACGTCTGTTGCATCCATCGGTGCATGAGTGGTTTAAATTCAGCTGAGATTTGCTGTCATTTTTTCATACTCCGAGCTCCAATGCATATCCTAGTCTGGCCCTCAGGGGCCAAACAGGCAGCACCTTTCGAGACTGATTTGTAAAATGTGGCTCCATCAACTATCTCTCCTCCACCGCCTCTGTCAGGTCTGTGAAATGCAGACTCCCGCCTTTTTTTTCTTCAAAGTCCTCTGGGGGGACGTTAGAAGTTAGCACAGTAAACTACTGTTAACCGAGACGTGGATTGGAGGCGTACAGCAGTATTGGGTTATGGGCTGCCCGCCTTTTGATTAGAAACACATGCTGCGCGACATAACCAAGAGCTTATTCTTACTCCCCCTCTCTCCAATGTATATTTCTTATCTATGTATAGACTATGTATTCATTTATACCTGTCTTGCCCAATATATTTAAAGGTGCTGTAAGTGATTTTAGCCGTTCTACGTCCACAAGACTGAGCCGATGGATTAGCCACGCCCCCTCTTTTCAAAACCCGCACTCCAAAGATCCCAAATTATCTTAATTGAGACCGACATCACGCAGAAACAGTTGTTAAAAAACAACCGCAGCAAAATAGCGCCCTCAACTGGCAAATGTTAAGAACAACCTTGCATAAAAATGTCATTAAGCCTCAATAATTCGCTGCAACTACAATACAATGAAAACATGCAAAATTTTTGTTTACCTTTCCATTAAGAAAATTAAAGGAATGTTCCGGGATTAATACAAGTAAACATGAATAACAAGTCCAAAGGGGGCGCTATATCACAAAAAACGTTTACGCTTAAAATGCTCAAGTCCCCGTACACATAAGTCAGGCTTATGTGGTAAAGATTGAAAGCTTAGAACCTGAACTTTTCAAAGATAACCATCACTTCTGCATTTATGTTACTTAAAATAACAAAAGGCCTTAAAAATCCCCGTTGCAAATAAGCACCACCTAGTGGTTATGTGGTAGAAATATGAATATGAATATAAAAGTCTTTAAAATATCACTTAAATAGACAAATCATATATCAAACGAAAGCTATCATTCTCAGGAATGTGACTGTACAGTTGCACTAATACCGCAGTTTAAAAGATTTTCAAAACAAACACACATTTTTGCCAGTTAGTCCACAGTATGTGTAAATGGCGAGCTTTTAAATTTGAGTGTGAAAAACTGCTGGCGGCAGCCCAAAAATGCTCCAGAGTTGAAGAGGTAAGCAACCCAGAATATTCCTTTCTAATAATGCCATTTTAAAGGGCTGAGCACTAAGAAAAACCAGACCCACACAGGTTGTTGCTATGGAGATGTCGAGGAGTCATGTTGAAGTGACTTGTGCAATCATTTTTATACAAGTATAATTTTAGAATATCCAATAGACTTACATTGAAAGAGGGCCCTGAGCCATATCTAGAGACTTTTGTCTTTGAGCCACTAATACAGTGGTTCAGAAACTTTTTAAAACTATAATCACCCCTGTATAGTATTTTTTTTATATATATATTGAAAAATACTGAAAAATATATACATAAACAAATACGCAATTAAAAACAAATATTAACAAATTAATTTTAAATAATGTAGCCTTCAAGTGTTTCTCCTAAACACTGCTTCGAGCTTTTAAAGTAACTAATCAAGGGCTATTAATAGTTTTCAGTAACAGCAACAATACAAAATATTGTGCAATAAAATCTAGGGCTGACGATTTAACACGTTAATTCGGTGCAATTAATTATATGAAAAAATAATGCGTTAGAAAATTGTACCGTAATAGGGATTATTCCTTATACCTGAGCAATTCAAGCATGGAGTACCACCTGATTTCTCCAGGGGGCAGTAAACGAAACTCGCTGTATAGGCAATGAGCAGCTTGTACAGAGAACAAACCACACTTACCAGGAGCAGACAACACATGATGAAAACACATTCTTGCATATAAACACAGCTTGATGGAGAGCAAATCTGAAGGTAGAGATCTCAAAACTTGTTTTCTTAAGATTCAAACTTCGTTTAACTTGACACAGCAACCTAAAAAACTGGATCTTTATGATGCAACGTAACCAAGATGCTCCAAAAGCATCCGTCTGACGCAGGTGTACATTGATGGGTCCTTATAATAAATCTCGGACTAATTGATGAATTAAATTGCAAAATGGATTGCTGTGAACTGTATGCCAATTATGGCTTATGTTCAATAATATGCAAATAAACAATATATTGCATTCTAAAGCCACTTTTTGTTTTTCCTTTTTTAATGCTCGACTTATGTGCCAAAATAATGTAATGAATTTTATTTTTCTGTAGTATTATTATATATATATATATATATATATATATATATATATTAATTATATAAATATAATGAATTAATGTTATTTGAGGGCTTTCTCAGCAAATATTCATTTATGTGATTAATTGCGATTCATTTGATGAATCGGCATACCATGCAATTTAACCGATTAAAAATGTGTATCGATTGACAACCCTAATAAAAACAATCAAAAAGTAATCTAATGAAAAATAGAACTACAGGTTAATAAATTATTGACTTAAATCTTTACTCTGTGATTATTAGATACGCATTTAAATGTTCACGCACGCAGCTGAACTCACCATGAGCGCTCTATAGAGCACAAGCAGACATATTCATGTGAGCGTTTGAACTAGGGCTGGTATCACCAGCCACCTCTCAACAAAATACGTATTACGATACACGTCATGATTCGATATATCGTGATACATCACAAATCATGATTCGATTTTGCTAAATTCGCTTAATTTAATAATTTCAATTAATTTGGGTATATTTCTGTTATAATGTTCATTTTGTTTACATACAGAATGAAATACATTCTCTTTCAGCTAATGCTGTTATTCATTATACAGGGGACGTTCTAACTTGTTAAATTACAGACATGTCAACGTTAAATTACAGACGTGTCAATTTTAAAAATGTTATTTTATCATTCGTTTTTCACCTTTTTGGTGACATTTTAGCTTTTTAAAAATAAAGTCCATGTATTACATCAATAAATGTGCTTAATTTCTGCTATTTACTAGTATTTACTTCGATATGTAGAACATGTGCTAAAATGGTACTGTCTCTTTAAGACTTGTGGCAGGGACTTTGACAGTAGTTATTGTTTAGTCGAATGGCTTCTTTACAGCATCCATGCGCGATTTATGGCTAATCTCTGACATTTTTTGTAGCAAATGGGAAGTATTTACGCACATCTGATTGAAAGAGCGATCTTAGCATTTTAAGAATTGACATTGGGATCGTACATTTGAAGAATAAGTAGAACATCTGTATTTTGGGCCGGCGCTAGATCCAAACTCATGAGAGTGGAGCATATCCGTGAGGGAAACCGGGACTCGTGCTGAATCAGTTTCAGTCTCTTTCATGCCTCAGAAGCGTCTCGAACTGAACTGAAAATATATAAAATATTATACATATAATAAATGGATCTAAGTATCGATAAAATATCATGAGAACATTATCGCAATATATCAATATTTTATTGTATCAACACAGCCGTAGTTTGAACATATCTGGCACCGAATTGAGTCCGTTCTTGGTACTGCCGGTACTTGTTCTTGTCTATTAAAATTTTAAACTGGGCAGAGAATTTGCAGTACCCCTATCCAGTCCTGCCAGCACCCAGTTTAGGAACAAGGACACTAAACAACCACATAGTAACCACCCTGAACACTCTAGTAGCAACCACCCTGCAACACATTAAAAATCACTTTTAACAACTTATCAACCAGCCTCGCATCATGCAAACAAACTGAGCCAAATAAATGCAACTTTTCTAATTCTGATTCCACTTGTATATTTACAGAATTCTCCTTGATGGTTATTGACGAATGCCACCACACAAAGAAGGGCGGAGTGTATAACCATATCATGATTCGCTACCTAAAACAGAAACATCGGAATCAACAGCTGGTGAAGCAGCAGAAAAGTCCAGTTCCGATCCCTCAGATACTGGGCCTGACTGCCTCACCGGGTGTCGGAGAGGCCAAGACCCAACTGAAAGCAGAGGAGCACATTCTACAAGTAAGAGCACTATCAAGTCTACACTAGACATCTGCACGGGCCTTAAAATGAAACCTGAACTCGACTCGTACCCGAGACCGTGCGGCCAGACCCTACCCAGCCCGAATGATACCGTCTGATTTCAAGCCCGAACCTGACCCGAACCCACTTAATATCTAATTCCTTCTCCAAGCAAGTACTGTTGCAATAGGCTGTATTTTATGTAAGCATATAGGCAACATTCGTAACAGTACTGAAACAGTAAACATCCACAGTTTTAACAAGGCACAACAGCACCTTAGTACACTTGAGCAGAAGGGAAAAAAGCATTGTCCTACCATTTATGCGCTGAAACTTCACTTGGTGCAGAACAATCTGGAATAAAATGAAACAATGCAACAGTCCCTTCTATGCAGCCTGAACTTGTTCAGATTGTTGAATCTTTGTGACAACAATCTAGACACAGCGCAAAGTATGAAACCGAGCGCAGGTGTCTCAACAGGTATTTTTTAACTTGACCTGGTGTTTAAAATATGCCGGACAAAAAGCGAGACATGGTGTAAATGTCAAAGACATTCGTCCAGCATGTGTTTACATAGGAAAACATTGGGAAAACAGAACAGACATGTGCAAAAACACGTTCAGTGTGAACGGCCCCTAACTCGTGTGTGAGTGAGTGAGAGTGCGGGTGCGAAACAAGTTCAGTAAGTCTGTTTATTTGTTCATTCATACAAACCCAAACCCGAACTCCTATTGAAAAACTGGCCCAAAACCTCTAAATATCAGGGAATTGTTCGACTGAAATTGTTCGCTTGAAAGTAATTAACTAGCGATGCATTTGGGGCATAAATGTTGATTACAACAAAAACTCATCTCTCCTTTTCTTTAAAAAAGAAAAAATGGAGGTTTCAGTGAGGCACTTACAACGGAAGTGAATGGGGCCAATTTTAAAGGCAGAAATGTGAAGCTTAAAATTTCATAAAAGCACTTCTTAATTCTTAATTCTTACTTAATTCTTCTGTTAAAACTTGTGTATTATTTGGGGTTTTAGGTAGTTAAAATCGTCACTTTTTTGTTTTATTATTTACACAGAAATGGTTAATAAGTAATTTTATCACACTAAAATCATGTCAACACGCATATTGATTACATTTAAAACAGTGAGTATTTTAACGTTTACAGATTGGCACTTACGTTTACTGTAACCAAGATTTTTGCTTTTTTCAAATGAAAAATTTTTTTTTTTTGTATTTAATATTATGCCACAAATGTTGTCAATTGAGCTTAACTTGTATTGAACCTGGAATATTCCTTTAATATGCAGAGACAACTATAAGCCATTAGAAGGCTGATTTTCTTGAAAAGGCTCAACAAATGATTATCTGTTTGTTTGTTTGTTTGTTTGTTTGTTTTTACAGTAATGCTTGGTGATGCAATTGAAGCAGAAACGACACGTCAGCTTTAAAAAACAGTAACAAAATCGTTAAGGGCTCAGATTCATTTAATTGTGGAACCATAACCTGAAATATTAAATTCTTTACAATTCCAATCCCTACCACTTGCACTGTATATAAACTGCCATCAGGGTTAGCATGTGGCTATGAGTGTCATTTTGTCATGTTTGATCTGGAGTTTTGTGTTCAAGAGTATGTCTCTCATTATATTGATGCTTTACAGATCTGTGCCAACTTGGATGCCTTCACAATAAAAACATGGACTATAGAGGATGCCAAACTACCGTACAAAAAGATTGTAATAGCAGAAGAGAGGAAGAAGGTATTTGAACAAACTCACAAGTATTTGTTGCATGACTTGATAATAACTCACGTTATTATTTTTGGATTTAGCCTTCCATTGGATACTAGAATCCTTTTGGCGACTATATCCTAGATATGAACGGTTAACACTGGTATTCCTGAAGTAATTGACTCAGCATCATGGTAATGATATTCAGAAAATGTTAAAATCTAGTTGTTTTTATAGTTACACTATAGTTATAGTTTACATAATAACATGAGTCAAGATATTTACTATTCTGACATGCTTATATTCAATGCAGAGGTTTATCTTTTCACTTCTATCTCTGTGCCATTTTAAAGGACCCGTTTGGAGACGTGATAAAGAAAATCATGGATGAAATTCACACACATGCTGAACTGAAGCCCCTCTGTGAGCCTGGAACACAGAACTATGAATTGTGGGTTGTACAGAAAGAACAAAATGGTAAGAATACCATTTTGCTTCCTTTCAGAACACAATCAAGAGCTCTCCAATATATGGAGGTTTACTTACATCCCAGGTGTGGAAATATATAAAATGTACCATACTTGTCTACACACTTACATATATATATATATATATACACACTGTATAGAGACTTAAGAGAGAGACTTAATCCATCAGGAATTGATTGGACATTATATATTAGATTGGCGCCAAGTGGTTGAAGGGGAGGTGTTGAAAAGTAAGAAGGCTTGAATTCAGCCAAGAAGCAAGTTTTACATTTTGAAATAAACATATTTATATACATGTATATATTTGTGCGACCCTGTGCACACATGCGTGGACATTGTATTTTGGCTTCAATATACGCAATTAGATGAATTTAAACCGACTGATCTCAGTTCAGGAGACTCTGTGCTGTCAGTAAAGGGTTAAAGTTTTGAGTAATGTGACAAAACAACATGGCACCGATCACAGCGGAGTTTGTCTTTGGAAGAAATGCCAACAAAACTAACTCTGGTAATAAACCTAATTAAGTTTTTACATTGAAACCTGTTTCAGTCACAAGATTAGAGTCTCTAGTTTCATCCGATATGCTATTATTACAATTTGAGCGGTTTATCGTGAAACTCTACGCTGCTAAATACAATGTACACTAATGTATACTTTAGCACATTTATTCCTTATAAGTTCTATATTTACTGTGCATTATTACATTACGAATAAATGGCTTAATCCAAATGCTAAATAAATTAGCTATATTGAGTTAGATGAAAATAAGGTGCATTTCAAACTGTTCTGAGACCAGTGCAGACAGACAGCACACTGGAGGTTAAGTCATTCACTAAATAGGGAGCAAGGGAGCATCCTATAGCTTTCTATGTAGCATTCACTACACTTCCATGCTACACTAGTGTTATATATAGTACAGCATGGTTTTATATTTTATTTAATATTGCCAAAATTATCCACAAATAATGCTTTTTTTCCACTCAAAAAAGAGGTGCACAAGCTCAGGTCAAGGAGACCTACGATAAATAATTTCCAAACAGAAATACAAAAGCTGTCCTAATTGAAAGAAAACTAGTTGTCAAAAAGATCTAAAAGAATATTTGATGATAATATAACATAATGAGAGATTTATAAGCCATTTTTAATAGGCCGGTCATTTTTTACCGGGAATACTAAATTAGGTAAAAAATGTAAAGACAGCTCAAGGGTTAAAACAAAAATATGTACAATATGAAACTATTGACTACAAGTAATTAATGTTGAAATCAAGATATTTTAATCTTAATGCAAAATATACAAATATATTTTTGTTTGGAAGATTCAATCATATAATTTGCATTCCTTAATGGCAGTGAATGGACACTGCTAAGCTCTTAAGGTGCGATTCCCATTTCGATGGTATCAGCAACTTATCTGAAATCAAACTGACTTGTGGCTTCTCGTTGCTTAGTTTAGAAGCTCTCGGTAGGTCTGTCTCGAAGGTTTGTGCTCTGTTTTTGAACTCTTTTATAAACTATTATTGACTGTGTGTGTGTGTGTTTCACCAGCTGCTAAGGAAGAGAACCAGAGAGTTCGTGTTTGTGCAGAACATCTCCGTCAATATAACGAGGCTCTTCATCAGAGCAACACCATCCGCATGTCAGACGCCTTCCGTTTCCTCCACAAATACCACAGTGAAGAACTCAAGACCAAATCTAGCTCTGAAGATGAAGGCATCATTACAATCACTGACACGGAACGATTCCTCTTCACTTTGTTTGAAGGTATTACATACTATAGATGGACGCCATACTTGAATAGATCCTTCCACTGAAGCTAGTCTTAGGGCTCCACTTATAACTTATGCTGTTCAATGTTGATCTTATAAAACCAATGTATTAAACCAAATGGACTATTGAATGGAATAGGTCACCAAAAAGGACAATTTTGTTAACATTTACACATTTGCATGTTGTTCCGAACCTATTCGATTTTCTAAAGACTAAAGCAGGTTTTATGCAATATGTCAGAGCTTTTGTTTTTCCCCAGACAACCAAAGTGGATGGCAATTTATACTGACATCTCCAAAACGGACATAAAATCAACAATATTCCAATTCAAGGAAAATCCTCACCTCTGCAATTTGTCAATGATAACGAAGACGAGATATAAAAGGTGCATCATGACGATAATTAAAGGATTTTATGAATGCATACTATTGTGTGCAGTGACACTATTGATAAAAATATGACAATAAAAATTATACTGCAAGATATTAACATTGCAATGTATGAATAGGACAAGAAACATCTATGGGATCTGTATATACAAGATATTAGATATACAGTAGATTCATCTAACCCATTAATAATTGGGAAATTTTCCGCTTGAGCCATGGGAGTTGAACACAGGCAAAATTAACCGCTTCAAAACAGGGTGTGGAGCGGAGGGGGCCGGGGACGGGTCGGAATATCACGTGCCCGGTCCCCAATCGGCCTGATGAGGCACGCGAGGGATAAAGGCGGCCGTTGACGATGGTTCAAGAGAGAGAATTACGGGCATGTCCGTCATGTGTGTTTATGTTTGTGCTTTTGGTCTGAGTTTAATTAAACTCAGCCCGTAATTCTCTCTCTCTCGAACCATCGTCATCGGCCGCCTTTATCCCTCACGTGCCTCATCAGGCCGATTGGGGACCGGGCGTGCAATATTCCGACCCGGCCCCGCCCCCCTCCGCTCCACACAGGTTAAAAATATTTTTCCCCCTAAATGTTTGAATATTTCATTACAGTTTGGTCTGTTACAGTCGGACACACTTTTTTGTCCATTTCGCACATTGTCGTCAACTAAAATATTTTATTTTCGTTTACTAAAATTAAATGTAAATTGCATCAATATGAGATGACGAAATATTGACTAATTTTAAATTAGCATTTTCGTCAAAAGACTAAAACTATGAATAAAACTAAAAACTGCTGATTTGGCGTCACACATCCAAAGATGTCCACTTTTAATTGAACACGGGTGTTAATACGAGCTTGTGTGGAAGGCAAGATTATCAGTGAATAATGATATATCCTGTAAGTTATTTTATGACTTCACACATGAGTCAAATGGACATTCTTTTAGATCATTTTACAGCAGTGCTTTTTCTTGTTCTGTCCATTTGAGGAGCTTTTGGGGCTATAAATCTCAAATCACTTTCGGTGTATGAAAAACAAAAGCTCATACATCCTAATTTCTCCTTTTGCGTTTCACGAAAAATGACAAAAGTTTGGAATGACAGAGATGTCAGTAATGACAAAATGTAGAATTTTGGGTTAACTATTCCTTTAAAAATAATGGCGAAATACTAAATATCTTGTTAGGGAACACTGATTTTCCACCCATTAATTTTCTCAGAGAATAAAGCAGAGCTGCAGGAGCTGATGGGAAAGCCGCAGTATGAAAATAATATTCTAGCCGAGCTGAAAACCAACATACTTAAGGAGTTCACCATCAGAGAGAAGGCCCGAGGCATCATATTCAGTCGGACTCGCCTCAGCACATTGGCTCTGAGCCAGTGGATTCAGGAAAACCCCAAGTTTGATGAAGTCGGAGTCAAAGCCAGCTATCTGATTGGTGGAGGAGATCAGAGTGTGGTGAAACCAATGACTGCTGTAAGCTCACTCTAAAAACAGACTCTTTAGTTGCGTCTGCATTTATTTAAAGGAAAATGTTCCAACTTCAATATAAATTACACTCGATTGACAGCATTTGTGGCATAATGATAATTACCATAGAAAATAATATAAACCCGTCATTAAGAATGAATTGTTGCTGGTAAGAAATGCTGTTTTTTACACAGTTTAGCTTCCGATTCACTAAAAGAATTATGCAGATCAGGCAACAATCGCACCAACAAACGCACCCACAAAATCTGTGCTGACCGCCGTTTGGGCTGTACAATTCTGATCTTGTGGGCCGGTCCTGTACAGAGTGCTGTATAGAGGAGGATGCAGCAGGCCTGCCAATCTGGACTGTACAGCGTCACTCCACTACTGTGATCCAGACATCTGAATCAGCTCTTTAACGTGCCGAAATTGTGCTTCACTACACCATGCATCTGGATACATGCCAGGATATTATGCTTTTCAACATGTAAAGTGTCCTTGAGCTCTGGAAAGGTGCAATATAAATGACACTTTTTATTATTATTCAAAATCTTTCGATGAATTACTGTTGATTTGATCGATAGAAAGTTGCACGATGTTTATTGCGTTGGATAAATAGCACAGAATTTCGTAAATGATGCGCAATCTATAGTGAGCCTAATTTACATAGAGATGAGATGGACAGAGTTGTTTGCACAATCAAATGGCAGAAGTATGAGTTCGAAGACAGGAGAATCACGAACTGAACTCAACATCAATACTTATAGTCAGATACAGTATCAAGTTGATGTTGATGCTTTAGCTTCTAGAATTCTGTTTGGTTACAAGCATAGATAACTAAAGAACATTTCTGAACATGGTCATCGTGTACATCATTTATCTCATTGATTGTTGACATGACGCTTTAGCTCTGTATATATGATCTAATGGTGCGAGTCAAGTCCTAGGCCACGGACAGTCTTCCCTTTATCGACAGTAGTAGGTCTCTTAGGTCCAGTTGTCCACCTCTCGACTGCTATTCTCACGTTACTGAATTTCTGAAACAGAAATACCTTTGGAAAAACACACACACACACGCACAGTTTTTCCTATTCAAGGTCTTATGCAACAAAGCTTCTGTTGCAGACTGGTCTTATCTTATTGGAACTTAAAACACAGAGATAACTGTACTTTCTCTCAGGAGAGCTGAAGTTGTATTCTTGTTAACTTGGCGGAAACATTCATAATCAATATACGTTGTTAGGTCATGAAGACACTAGAGATACGGCCTACGTGACCTAGGCCTCTTAGTCAGGAGACACACTGTCTCATAAAGCATGAAGACAGATATGGAATGGTCTCAAACTGCTAACTAACAAACTGGTTAAATGCGGACCAGTTTCAATTTAATTCACTCAAACGATATATATATATATATATTTATCTCCTTTTCTCCCCAATTGGGAGTGACCAATTCCCAATGCGCTCCATGTCCTCGTGATGGCGTAGTGACTCGCCTCAATCCGGGTGGTGGAGGACAACTCTCAGTTGCCTCAGTATCTGAGACCGTCAACCCGCGCATCTTATCACGTGACTTGATGAGCGTGTTACCGCGGAGACCTAGTGTGTGTGGAGGCTTCACGCTATTCTCCGCAGCATCCACGCACAACTCGCCACGCGCCCCACCGAGAGCGAGAAGCACATTATAGCACCGACGAGGAGGTTACCCCATGTGACTCTACCCACCCTAGCAACCGGGCCAATTTGGTTGCTTAGGAGACCTGACTGGAGTCACTCAGCACGCCCTGGATTCGAACTTGCGACCCCAGGGGATCAGAGAGCCATAAAGCAACATGTCAATGTGAAGAACTTTGGATGGAAATATTTTATTATTGTATATTGTATTATAATATGTAATAGCTATTCAGAGGTGCGTTTCCCAAAAATATTGTTACCAAAATAGTTTAACGATTTGGCGTTTTTCCGAAACCGTAGTTCCAACGAACACCTGTGGTTAGAAGCATAATTCCCTTTTAATTTGCAGTGTGTACATTATTTCACTTCGCTGAGGTTTCTTTCATCTTTCATTCCATATTTATCTTTCGTTACATCAAAACATTGACAACGTTTACATGCACTTGGCTGAAACCCCAATATTGCAGCGCAATCATCTTTCGTATTACAAAGTGCACGATTCTTTCATGTCTGCTGCAGATTTTGCACATTAAACAGATTTCTGGAGTACGTGTAAACAAGCTATTATAATTTGATATCTGCAGAAGTTATTACTCCACCCCCTGCGTAACGCCATTAATGACAGCTCTATATTGTTATTGTATATGTTGTATATTGGAGTGGTGGTGGCGTAGTGGTCTAATGCACAAAACTGTTAATCAGAAGGTCGCTGGTTCGATCTCCACAGCCACCACCATTGTGTCCTTGAGCAAGGCACTTAACTCCAGATCGCTCCGGGGGGATTGTCCCTGTAATAAGTGCACTGTAAGTCGCTTTGGATAAAAGCATCTGCCAAATGCATCTGCCAAATGCATAAATGTAAATGTAAATATTGTTAAACCAACGTGGTTTGAATGTTGGAAGAGCGACATAGTTACTACAGTTTCGGGAAACAGTCTTGACTAGCTACCTAATTTCTCCAACGATGCACCGTACTATGGTGGTTCAGCAGTGAGTTATGTAGTTGTACGGGAAATGCACCCCAGCTTGGCTGGGTTCCAACATCTACAGTGTAAATGCAAAATGGACCAAGACTAAAGTTGACTGATATTTTAAGTATTTTGAATTCTTAAGGTTTATGAAGCACACACAGTACCACCACTCCCTATAAGCAGACTACACAGTCTGCGTAGGACACCAACTCCCTAGGGGGGCACTATCTTTGGGGGACACTATGGGTTTGCTCCATGTACTGTAAACAGTCCCTTTCTAGTATACTTGTGTGAAACATTCGAAAGTTACTGCAGGGTTTTTTACTGAGGGACTAATCATTAATCATAATCATAAATTATGCCAAAAATGCTGTCAACAGATCTTAACTTGTATTAAACCCGAAACAGTCCTTTAAAGTTTTTTCCTTTATTAATTGGCTCTTCTTGTGTTGTGTACTGTACCTTGCCAGGTATTTCACTTGTTTAGTCATGTGCAGTCTTTGTTTTGTACTTTGCTTGCCAATCTTTTTTTCATGCCGTCTTCAGGCAGAGCAAAAGGATGTGTTGAACAAGTTTCGTGAAGGTGAAATTAATCTGCTGATTGCCACCACAGTAGCAGAAGAGGGACTGGACATTGCAGAGTGCAATTTTGTTATCCGCTATGGCCTTGTGACCAATGAGATTTCCATGATTCAGGTGTGATATTACATTATTTGTCATTTCTAAAGATGCTTCAGATGACGTTAGCATATTTTCTGAATGACTGTAACGGTTTCTCCAGGGTTTTTTAATAGACGTGACACGTCTTGTAGGCCTGTTACATCTCATATCTGAAGCCATTTTTTGGCAACATAGGCTTTTATGAGACAACACAAATAATGGAGTGAACTAGTCATTCATTAGTTGAAATAAAAGATGTCTATCGCTACCACAACAATCACAAAAGACACTTACAATGAAATACTGCTCAGGAAGGTGGTGTCATGTTTGTTGCTGCGGTGGTGATATTCTCATGTTGAAGTATCTCTAATTAAGGTGTAAAAGAAGTAATGTTTAAGGCTGTTTCTCCGGTTTCACTCTCCACAGGCGCGTGGTCGAGGAAGAGCCGAGGACAGTAGTTACACACTGGTGGCAGAGGCAGGATCTGGAGTGGCAGAGAGAGAGAGTGTCAACGAATACAGGGAGAAAATGATGAGCAAAGCCATCGCCAAAGTGTGCAAGATGAATCGAGCTGACTATGAGAAAAAAGTGAGGGTCTGCTTGAAGTTCTTACTGAAGAACATGCACTAGCATACACTTAATTTCAGTAGGATGTCACAAAAATAATTAGCGGTATTATTTTTACCCAAACTAAGGGTTAGGGAATTGACCCCAAGTTTTAGGCCTAAACATTGGCATGCAACTCGTCCAGCATCATTTGTGCTACTGGCATAAATGATATGGAAGACCAGTAGCAATTGTATCATTGTTGACATATTTTAACATATTTTACTTTGGGGGGCCTGGGAAGCTCAGCAAGTAAAGACGCTGACTAACGCCCCTGGAGTCACAAGTTTATTGGTTATTCTCAGATTGTTAAAAAAAATCATATCATATATCTGATCATATTTTTGAGCTATATATCCCAGTCCTAATTGTAATACAAACCAGAATTATATTTGAAATAAAATGCACATTATTTGTCTTGGTGTAGATCAGAGAGTTTCAGATCCAAGCCATAGTGGAAAAGAAGGTGAAGACAAAGAAGAAACAGCAGAAAGGAATGATGAAGGAATCTCCATCTAAAATCAGTTTGAGCTGCAGAGATTGTAGTGTGCTTGTTTGCCCTGGAGAAGAAATTGAGATCATCGAGAACATGCACCATGTCAATGTCACTAATCGCTTTAGGTAAAAACAAATTATGTCTTTCCATTTAAAGAAAACTCTAAAATATGAATACTGATTATGCAAATGTTGATTATCCTGTTGATGCTGTTATTGATTTCACAGTAAGCTGTTTATAAGACGGGAGAATACCTCACTACAGGAGAGAATGTTGGACTATGAGACTAACGGTGTCATTGCATGCAAAACCTGTGGACAGGTGTGTTAAAGCATTATGTAAATGTACAATTCACAGGCCCACACTTGTGTCAGACAACACTGATATCCTACTGTCTATACAAAAGTCTTTTTTTCACTCACTGTTAAAGTGATTCATGAAACTTGTCAAGAAAATGTCCTGGTCACATTTAATTCCAAATCAATACAAAATAATAAATGAAATTATATTTTGCATAAAGAAAACAAAGCCTTTATTTAGGAACATCAAGAGTTTATGGATTGTTATGTTATTTTCAGGACACCTCAGCACATTTTACCCCCCAGTTCTCATTTCTGTAATTTCCGGAAGTTTAACTTTATTAGTTCAGTGCTGATTCTCATTGCGGTTAATGAGAATATCATGATTAACCACCTTTTTTTAGCATTACATTTAATAAGAATATCATAATGATCATCTTTTTTTGCATTGTGGTAATGAGAACATTATTGACCATAATTTTTAGCATTGCGGTAATGAGAACATTATTGAACATCGTTTTTAACATTGTGGTAATGAGAACATTATTGAACAGCATTTTTTAGCATTGCGGTAATGAGAACATTTTTTAACATAATTTTTTAGCATTGCGGTAATGAGAACATTATTGAACATAATTTTTAGCATTGCGGTAATGAGAACATTATTGAACATAATTTTTAGCATTGCGGTAATGAGAACATTATTGAACATCGTTTTTAGCATTGCGGTAATGAGAACATTATTGAACATAATTTTTTAGCATTGCGGTAATGAGAACATTATTGAACATCATTTTTAGCATTGCGGTAATGAGAACATTATTGAACATAATTTTTAGCATTGCGGTAATGAGAACATTATTGAACATAATTTTTAGCATTGCGGTAATGAGAACATTATTGAACATAATTTTGTAGCATTGCGGTAATGAGAACATTATTGAACATAATTGTTTTGCATTGCGGTAATGAGAACATTATTGAACATCATTTTTTGCATTGCTGTAATGAGAACATTATTGAACATAATTATTAGCATTGCGGTACTGAGAACATTATTGAACATCATTTTTTGCATTGCTGTAATGAGAACATTATTGAACATAATTTTTAGCATTGCGGTACTGAGAACATTATTGAACATCATTTTTTGCATTGCTGTAATGAGAACATTATTGAACATAATTTTTAGCATTGCGGTACTGAGAACATTATTGAACATCATTTTTTGCATTGCTGTAATGAGAACATTATTGAACATAATTTTTAGCATTGCGGTACTGAGAACATTATTGAACATTATTTATTTTTTAGCATTACGTTAATGATGAAATCATTATTAACCATCTATATTAACCAATTCTATATACAAATTATAAATTTGTGTCTCTTAAGATTTTGGAGTAAAATAGGGCCAAGACATTTTCTTGACAGGTTTAGTGAGAATCACCCACTCGGGCTGGTGATTATTAATTGTGAAATGGCAAAGAAAGGGTCACTTTTTCCATTTTATTCGAAGTACAGTCGAATCAGGAAAGTTATTACACATCTGTCTATCTTGTGAGAAAAAAAAAATCACAAGATCTAATCTAATAACACAGTCTTTAGGGAACTTAATTGGCAAATCCAAAATGCACTTATAAATTGCTATATTAAATGTTGCATAATTTTATTCCTGCAGAAAAATAATCACAATTACATAGTGAATATCCAATATATCTCCCAGCCCTATTGTATACACTACTACTATACTCCATCGTTTTATTTCCTTTAGTATGAATACCTTTTTATATATTTTATTAAATATTCTATTTATTTGAATCTAACATTTTGTCCCTTTCTTGAGCAGCCATGGGGCTCAATGATGCTGTATAAGAGCATCGAGTGTCCCTGCCTCCACATCAAGAACTTTGTGGTCACATACGATTCCAAGAAGAAGACATTCAGCAAATGGAGCGAGCTGGCCATAAGATTCCCTGCTTTTGATTATACCCAACATGCCGATCTGCTCGTAGAAGATTCAGAGGAAGAAGACATGGACACTGACTGAATGTAAACATGCAGAAAACGCAGTCAAACTCTATAAAGTTAAATACAAATATGATGATGTACTATTCTGTTCTGTGTTATGCACTGTAGCTTTTCTCAACATGAAGTGGGTCTATGGAAGTGGTCAATTCTTTAATCTCAGCTCATGCACTTTCGGATTCTGATTTTAATTCTTAAATTAGATTAATTATTTACATTTCTGTGTGATTACCTGGTGATTTTAAGTAATAGTTAATAGTTGACGTGAAAATGAATGTCAGTCCCTAACATACTGTCTAAAATCTTCTTTAGGGTTTCATGGAAGTCGTATGAGTTTGGAATGACATTTAATGTGCCTTTGTGAAGTTGTTTGAGAAAAACTTTAGTCTTGTAAAATTATTTCATAACGACTTCATGCTTCAAAAGAGCTGCTCTGTTCAAACTACACTTAATTCTGATTATGTTGGCTCGGCAAAGCCAACATACTGTTATTCTACAGAAATTATTCAGGGTTTTTTTTTTTCAAAATCCCTAAACCAAGAACAACATTCCTGACTGTAACTCCTCCTTGAGCTTTCAGGCTATATCCACCAAACTTGGCACAGACCTTCAGGCTGTTCTGACTCCGGTTGCTATAACTGATCAGAATTAAGGTTTTCCTGAACCGTGTGATCACATATCTCCAAAATTCCATAGACTTGCATTGACGGAATGTTCAAATGGGCGAAGACTTTTCAAATGTAAACAAGGCTTTTAATCTGCTTTAAAGGAATATTCCTGATTCAATACAAGCTCAATTGACAGCTTTTGTGGCATTATGTTGATTACCACAAAAAATGTATTTCTACTCGTCCCTCCTTTTCTTCAAAACTCGATGTTACATTGATTACACTTACAATGGGAGTGAATGGGGCCAATTTTTGGTGGGTTTAAAAAAGGCAGAAATGTGAAGCTTGTAATTTTATAAAAGCACCTACATTAATTCTTCTGTTAAAACTTGTGTATTATTTGAGGTGTAAAGTTGTTTATTTAATTGTTTTACGGTCGTTTTAGGGTTTACAGGGTTACGTCGTCATGGCAACAAAGTAAAATTTGTTATAACTTTACACAGAGGTTAGTAAGCGATTTTATCGCACTAAAATCACGCTAACACACATATTGTTTGTATAACAGTGAGTATTTAAATGTTTACGGATCGGCCCCATTGACTTCCATTGTAAATGCCTCACTATAACCCAGATTTTTGCCACAAATGCTGTCGATTGAGCTGAACTTGTATTCAACCTGGAATATTCCTTTAAATGATTTACTCTCTCTCAACTTTACTTTTAAAACAACAGGGTTGTTGTCAGTCTGTAATGAAAATGACAGAAAAATGGGGATTTCTAATGTCTGAATTCAGTACTTTATATACGATCTGACTGTTCAGATTGAAACACATTGCCAATTTAACTCAGATTTCAAACCGCACACAACTATGGTTTGGATCCGGTTTGTATAAATCTGAATTCATGTAGTTTCATGCTGTTTAGATTACAAACAACTGTACAGTTGTGCTGGATATGGCAAAAAAAATCCTGCTTGAACAGTGTCAAGCCTACACAATAACTGCACTGAATTAATCAATTGAACACTGATGCACCTTTACATTCAGGGCTTTTAAAATGTGTTTTGCTCTCTAAACTTTAATATATTCTGAACCACTTAAAGGTGTGCAACTAGAGATTTTAACTAGGCCCAGTTGCGTCCTTACATGTGAATTTACTCTAATGGGTCTTATACATTGTGATTGGAATAAATAAATAAATTAGCATGCCACCTGATGTGTTATCTGTACTCTTTCTCGCATGAACAGTCATTAATGATGATGAATCATGGAAATGAAACGGACCATCGGGGAAGAAAGTGACACAAACAATCCCACCTGTTCAGGTGTTCTCAGGAGGGCATTGGCTCACTTTGAGATAACATCACATGAGGAAACCTGTCAGAACTGGCTCTCTTTATGCATAACAAGTCTTGAAAGCTGAACAAGTTTTTCCAGTGTCAAAGTACTTCCTTTTCTGACATACGCACTAATACACCTTGTGAACACTCACAACGGTCAAAAGTTTGAACACACCTTCTCATTCTTTTAGAATAATCGTATTGGGAGTCGTAAAGTATGTGGATTACAGTGGCCAAAAATGTGAAACAAATCTTATTTTTAAGATTGTCTATATTCTATCTCTGCAAACTCAGCTCAAACCTTTCATTCTCTCAAGCAACTTCATGATGCATCCTGGGATGCTTTTTAAACAGTATAGGCGGAGTTAACTTTTTCACCTTTATTTTTATTATAATATACATTTTGAAAATAAATTCATGCATATGCATAATTGGGACATTCATGCCATCTAAAAACAGGTCCACCACAGAGAAAGTGACAACACAACACAGCTGCACACAAAACTGAGAACAGAACTTACTAAACATGTCTGAAGAGTTTGTAGTAAAATAATTGATGCATTTCTATGCCCTGCCTTATTTTTATTTTATTTTTACATTTTTGGACCGGTGCCGGTTCACAGCGGACAGGTTACCTGTCTCGATGCCGAAAATGAAAATAAGCGATCTATATAATGCACTGTCGCTCATCACTGCTGGTTAGGACACAAACTCTATGTGGGGATGGGGGTTATGTGTCTGTCTGTGGGAGAAGGAGAGCGGTAAGGCTCGTCACCTGGGCTCTCATTATCATTAAGACCTGTCTCTCGTTATAGTGATGGTGGAGGGAGACCTGAAAGGCCGACAAGCGCATCAGTCAGCAGAAAGAGGAAGCAGAGAGAGAGTTGGCTGTGTGTGTGTGTGTGTGTGTGTATGTGAGTGTGTGAGAACATTGATGTGAACTCTCATTTGACTTGCCTGTGTGTTTATCTGGCCACAAAGAGCACTTTTTGTTTATGTTCTGTCTGACACTTAAGGAGTAATAAAAATACTCACGTTGATTGATTCCGCTGCCACTTGAATCCTCCATTTGCCCTGAAACTACGATCTCTGTTACACTCTGATTACCATAGTAAAGATACCTTTTATCGCGTGTAATTTGCCGTCGGGTTTGGACAGTGGCTGCCTGTAGTTTCCTCCATGTTTCTGTTTCATTTCGGAGTTTCCATAAAAAAAAAATAAGGCTGGGCATAGAAATGCATAAATTCTTCAACTACAAACTCTTCAGGCATGTTTAGTAAGTTCTGTTGCTGTTTTGTGTGCAGCGGTGTTGAGTTATGTTGTCACTATCACTGTGGCGTTCCTGTTTTTAGATAAACAAAAACAGTTTTCAGTTGAACGCCCCAATGTCGCGAGGGGGATGCGTGAACTGTTGCTCTTCTGCCTTATTATGAACGCACACAGGAGATCAATGATCGCCCAAAAATGGTCGTTTCATTAAATAATACATTCGATTTTGGTTTGTTTCTCTCCAAACCTTATCGTATGCTTTCATGGAATAATTTATTAGACTTCTGAATTGTACTTTTGAAGAGGTGGTCACCATAAACTGCCATTGTATGACATCACAGAGCACAACATTTTTTCACAATTTCTCCCTTTGTGTAAAAAAAATAAAAGAAAGTCATATAGGGTTATAACAACACAGGGGTGAGTAAACGATGACTGAATTTTCATTTTTGGGTGAACCATCCCTTTAATATTGTATTTCCTATATACAAATGATTACTTTGGTGCAGTGACATTAAAAAAATCTAATTATTTCACTTTGCTAACTTGTTGACTTTATAAAATTGCGTTTCCTATTTTTCTCACATAGAGTAAAAACGGGTTTAAATACGTGCAAATAGAAATCTGCCTTATATTTTAAAAAGTGGGGCCCCTCATAAATATATCAACATTTATGTGAGATCATATTTAAAACCTGGGACAAGAGCAAAGTTTAAAACTTAAAAAGCAACAAAAATATATAAAATGGACAAGTAATATTTCAGATTTCTTTGTCACTAATCAAATACAAGCAAATGTGTGATATGGTTAATTCTTTTGTTCAGATGGTCAGATTAACTTGCTTTCAATGAAGCACAGAAGATGCTCTTTGTAATATTCTTAAATCATTACTACATGCTGTCATGCAAGCAAAAGGGGGACATACCAAATACTAAAAAACACAAATACATTCATGCAAAAAAAAAAATGTTTTTACTTGCAATTTACATAATTGTACTAAGTCTGAAAAGAAATCAAAATAGAAGCATTTTCACTAGTGATCCCATACTTTTGGACCCTGTTAAGTGGCACTTATATGAAGACAAAACCGATGCTCTTTCACATGTCACAGTGAACGCAGACCGCAGAAGTCAATGCAGCTGAGCACTCAGCGAGTTATAGGCGCACACGGAGAGAAGGAGCAGCACATCCTAAAGCCACTCCGATGGAAAGTTATGCGGAATGCTGAGTCTGAGGAATTCTCCCAACCATTCCTTTACTCCAGACTCAATGATACATCGAAGGAAGTACATTTTTAACTTGGAAAATTACATGAGGACGGAATAAAACACAGCCGTCTGTCCAACTCTCGCACATCAATAGTTCAAAAGTGTTTTTGGACGTCTGAATGCACAGAAGGTGAGAAATAGTCGACTTAACCCTCAGCGATCGAGATTGCAGAAGATTGGATGCCCGTTTTTAAACTTCCTGCGCAATTATGGTCAGTACTGGATTTTTCCCCCCCTCAGGCATGACGTGTAATTTGTGCTCAAAGTGTGTGCTAAAAAGGTTAAAACGTTACACTGCATGGAATAGAAAAGTTGAGTATGATAGTTTCAACGCAGTTTTCTGTGATACATTCAGCAAGTAGATCCTTGTTTTGACACAATGACTTGCTCTGTGGTGATTTGTAAAGTGTTCTCGCCTCACCTGTAGGGCTATAACAAGGTGTGCGTGGCGTCGGTTGGGGCTGTTGTCGTCATCACGCTCATCATTATTGTCACGGCAATTTACGTCAACAGTGAGTGAACTTTCCTCAGTCTTCTGCCTCTCATCTGAAAACTTTAATTACTTATAATAATACATCATATAAACATTTTAACAGAGGAAGTATAAGCAGGCTACCTAGGGTTATTGAAAAATTACGAGACCACTGCAAAATTCTCAGTTTCTCTGGATTTATTATTTTATAGGTATGTGTTTGAGTAAAATGAAAAGTACTGACAATATTGAGAACTAATAAAAAAACTCTTGTGATTTATTATTAATAACTCCACTCCTCTACCTAGGGCCATAACAAGGAATTTGTGTTCCCCTGACTGTATATTGCTCTGGGCCCCTTTCATATATAAAAAAATACAGTGTACAATATTTATTTTTACCCTATTAGCTACAGCCCTGCCTGTACCTATAAATAATCTAAAAATAATCGCATGTGAATTTTCCCAGTAGCGCCCCCAGGTGACCACTAAAGAAATGAAACAGTAATATCTTGGCATGTAATATAATTCTGAACATTTGTTTGTTTTTTCATTTTCACTTATTTACTAAACTTATTATAATGACAGACAGATAGACAGACTGGCAGACAGACAGATAGACAGACTGGCAGACAAATAGATAGATAGAGATCAGTCAGACCGACAGATAGATAGACAGACAGACAGACTGGCAGATAGATAGATAGATAGACAGACAGACAGACTGGCAGACAAATAGATAGATAGATAGACAGACAGACTGGCAGACAAATAGATAGATAGATAGACAGACAGACTGGCAGACAAATAGATAGATAGAGATCAGTCAGACCGACAGATAGATAGACAGACAGACAGACTGGCAGATAGATAGATAGATAGACAGACAGACAGACTGGCAGACAAATAGATAGATAGATAGACAGACAGATAGACAGACTGGCAGATAGATAGATAGATAGATAGATAGATAGATAGATAGATAGATAGATAGATAGATAGACAGACAGACTGGCAGATAGATAGATAGATAGATAGATAGATAGATAGATAGATAGATAGATAGATAGATAGATAGATAGATAGATAGAGATCAGTCAGACCGACAGATAGATAGATAGATAGATAGATAGACAGACAGACTGGCAGACAAATAGATAGATAGAGATCAGTCAGACCGACAGATAGATAGACAGACAGACAGACTGGCAGACAAATAGATAGATAGATAGATAGATAGATAGATAGATAGATAGATAGATAGATAGATAGATAGATAGATAGATAGATAGATAGATAGATAGATAGATAGATAGACAGACAGACTGGCAGATAGATAGATAGATAGATAGATAGATAGATAGATAGATAGATAGATAGATAGATAGATAGATAGATAGATAGATAGATAGATAGACAGACTGGCAGACAAATAGATAGATAGATAGACAGACAGATAGACAGACTGGCAGATAGATAGATAGATAGATAGATAGATAGATAGATAGATAGATAGACAGACAGACTGGCAGATAGATAGATAGATAGATAGATAGATAGATAGATAGATAGATAGATAGATAGATAGATAGATAGATAGAGATCAGTCAGACCGACAGATAGATAGATAGATAGATAGATAGATAGATAGACAGACAGACTGGCAGACAAATAGATAGATAGATAGATAGACAGACAGACTGGCAGACAAATAGATAGACAGACTGGCAGACAGACAGATAGACAGACAGACTGGCAGACAAATAGATAGATAGATAGATAGATAGATAGATAGATAGATAGATAGATAGATAGATAGATAGATAGATAGATAGATAGAAAGATAGATAGATAGATAGACGGACAGACAGATAGATCGCTCGATCTACACGTCACATTTATTTACAATTGAATTTAATTACCCTCATGCCATCCCAGATATGTATGACTATCTTTTTCTGCAGAACACAAACAAAGATTTTTAGAACAATATTTCAGCTCTGTAGGTCCATACAATACAAGAGAATTGTGACCAGAACTTTGAAACTCCAAAAAGCACATAAAAGCAGCATAAAAGTAATCCATACAACTCCAGTCATTTAATCCATGTCTTCAGAAGCAATATGATAGGTGTGGGTCAGAAACAGATCAATATCTAAGTCCTTTTTTAATGATAAATATCCACTTTCACATTCTTCCCCTTTTGTTTTTGGCAATTTGTATTCTTCGCGCATATCGCCACCTACTGAGCAGGGAGGAGAATTTATAGTAAAAAAGCACTCAAATATTGGTCTGTTTCTCACCCACACCTATCATATATCTTCTGAAGACATGGATTAAACCACTGGAGTATTATGGATTACTTTTATGCTGCCTTTATGTGCTTTTTGGAGCTTCAAAGTTCTGTTCACCATTCACTTGCATTGTATGGGCTTACAGAGCTGAAATATTCTCCTACAAATCTTCATTTGTGTTCAGAAAGAAAGAAAGTCATGCATGTCTTGTTTTTGGGTGAACTGTCCCTTTAAGAAAAAACATTAAACTCTTCCCTCACTGTGGTTTTAGGGATTGATTCTGGATCAAAGAGAACATATTCTTTTGATGATTTTTACAATGATACCATCAGGTATAAAAAATACAATCTCCGCTGGATATCAGGTACAACACTCAGGTTTGTTTTTGTAATGACCTCTGAATCACCCTGACACAAACACTCAAAGCTCTGTCTCTTTTTCCCCACAGACAATGAATACCTCCACAAAACCAGTGAAGGTCATGTCTACCTGCACAATGCTGAAACTACGTCGAGCTCAATATACCTGAACAACACAACATTTGTAAGATGCCACATATTTTGGTCTTCTTATTGCTTGAATGACTCGTCTCATTAGATTTCAAAAACCTCTGATATTGTCATATGCTGTACCTCTTCATTCTTTCCATTCCATGTTTAGCTCTTCTGTTTAACTCATCTGTTTAATTTATTTCACAGACCCAAGTGGATGCCACAGATTACATAGTGTCAGCAGATAGAAAATTTGTCATCTTTGAGAGCAATTACACACAGGTAACATGATTGCAGCTGTTGCAAACAAAAGCCACATCATAAACAAAATGATAGGTAAATAATGCAATATATTGTTACTGGTATCTCGAACACATTCTTGAAATTTTTCAATAGCAATGGCGGCATTCCTTTACTGCCTCCTACCATATTTACGACATGGGCTCTCAGTAAGTACAGATTATTTGATGTAGTTGTGTGACTTATTCAGCGTAATGATACTGGAAGTGAAATTCAGGCAACAGAGTTCCCACAGTCATGAAAAAACGGAAATGTCAGAGTTTCCAGGCCTAGAAATGTTATGAATATGACTATATGTAATATAGTACAGTATATGTTCTACACAGTTGGTAATAATAATATATATACACACACAAAGATCAGCCACAACATTAAAACCTCCTGCCTAATATTGTGTCGGTCACCCTCATACCGATAAAACAGCTCCAACCCGCATCTCAGAACAGCATTCAGAGATGATATTCTTCTCACCACAGTTGTACAGAGTGGTTATCTGAGTTACCGTAGACTTTGTCAATTCGAACCAGTCTGGCCATTCTCTGTTGTCCTCTCTCATTAACAAGGTGTTTCCGTCCACAGAACTGCCGCTCAATGGATGTTTTTTTGTTTTTGGCACCATTCGGAGTAAATTCTAGGGACTGTTGTGCGTGAAAATCCCAGGAGATTCACCAACAATCATGCCACTGTCCAAATCACTGAGATCAAATTTTTTCCCCATTCTGATGGTTGATGTGAAAATTAACTGAAGCTCCTGACCCATATATGCATGATTTTATGCACTGCACTGCTACCACACGATTGGTTGATTTTTGTTGGTGCCAGGTGGGCTGGTTTGAGTATTTCTGGGATTTTCACACACAACAGTCTCTGAATTTACTCCAAATGGTGCCAAAACAAAACACATCTAGTGAGTGGCAGTTCTGTGGACAGAAATGTCTTGTTGATGAGAGAGGTCAACGGAGAATGGCCAGACTGGTTTGAACTGAGAAAGTCTACAGTAACTCAGATAACCACTCTGTACAATTGTGGTGAGAAGTATATCATCTCAGGTTGCTATTCTGAGATGCGGGTTGGTGCTGTTTGGCGGCACGAGGGGGACCTACACAATATTAGGCAGGTGGTTTTAATGTTGTGGCTAATTTGGTGTACAGTATACTATACACTGTATATTCCAATGTTTGCTAACAAAAAATTAAAATGGAGCTCTGCCCCAGCAATCTCCCTAAATCCTTATCCGGTTACCATAAGCAGCCAGAAAATTATTAGAAATGAATTGTTCAGAAGGTGGGGGAACTCTGTGGCTAAAAGTATCAGTCATATATAAGACATAAAATTCCTCTTTCTACTCCACAATAGCATGTGTCTTGATTTCTGTTGGATTCAGGGAATTCATCTCTAAGGTTTCGATTCCGCCTGTTACGCAACTCATAGTTTGGGCACCGACAGGAAATAAACTGGTGAGTAAATCCCTGAGAACATATCACATCATCCTCCACTTATTACTTTATTGAACAGGTCCAGTTTCATCACAACAGCTGAGAGAAGTAGAGAAGAAGCCGGAGGTATTTTACAAGCTCATCCAGGCAATTGACCGTCACGAGATATTAAAACATAGCGCAAATGTGACCGCTCACATTTTCAGCGGCCTTGGTTACGGAAGTATTTTGCCAATAGGCATTTAAAAAAATTATTTGATATAGAGTTCTAAGACATCTACCAAACTGGGATGAGTCACAATATTGAAGACTTTAATTTGAATCAAAAAAGTGCAATATTGGGGACCTGGGTATCTCAGCGAGTATTGATGCTGACTAAAACCCCTGAGTGCTGAGTGACTCCAGCCTGGTCTCCTAGGCAACCAAATTGGCCCGGTTGCTAGGAAGGGTAGAGTCACATGGGGTAACCTCCTCGTGGTCACGATTAGTGGTTCTCGCTCTCAATGGGGCGTGTGGTGAGTTGTGTGTGGATCATGGAGAGTTGCATGAGTCTCCACATGCTGCGAGTCTCCGCGGTGTCATGCACAACGAGTCACGTGATAAGATGCGCGGATTGACGGTCTCAGAAGCGGAGGCGACTGAGACTTGTCTTCCACCACCCGGATTGAGGCGAGTAACCACGCCACCACAATTACCTATTAAGTAGTGGGAATTGGGCATTCCAAACTGGGAGAAAAGGGGATAAAATTCATAATTTTTTTTTAAAAACAAGCAAATATATATTTATATATATATATATATATATATATAAGTGCAATATTTGAAAATTGAAAAAGAAACAAGACTTTTTACAAATATGCATACTTCCCTAATTTATAGTGTGCCAATGGATAAGGGTGTCTGTATCCTCAGTATTCATTAAACAGGAAGCGAGATGTACCCGGATGACCTGCTCCATCCGATGAGATTTTGAAGTGCACAATTCTGAATAACAAAATGATTTATACGTTATTTTACAAATTAGTTTATGGAAAAAAATAAAGTCATGTTTACTGCCGGAACCTACTGTTGCGCTCTATATCTTCTATAAACAATTGTTAGGAAATTATTAATTTTTTGCTATTGAGCCTTTATGTCTTGTGGTAATTGCCATGCATCTTCCACAGGCTTATGTATGGAATTATAATATTTACCTCAAGATGAAGGCCACTGCTGAGGCCATACAAGTCACACATAATGGAAAAGTGAATGAGATTCTAAATGGAATACCAGACTGGGTTTATGAAGGTAAATCATGCATTCAAAATATTAAATTGAAGTCATTAGATGTTTACATCAGTTAATCCATCTACTTCTCATTGTCTTTGCTCAATAGAGGAAGTCTTTGCCTCCAACGAAGCCATTTGGTGGTCTCCGCAGTCGAAATATCTGGCTTATCTTCAAATTAATGACTCAGGAGTTCACAACATTGAGTACTCGCAGTATGGAAATGACCAGTACCCCACCACAATATTTATCCCCTATCCAAAGGTAATTACATAGATGTTGTTTGATGTATAATCAATGAGTGCATTTACGTGCACAATATTAAACTGGATAATCCAAAAACGTGTGTGGTCATGTAAACGCATTTAATGCCGTTCCCTTTATTAGGGTAGCGTCATAAACGTTATTTAGCATTTTAAACGATCGACACGTGTCGATTTTTGCCCATTAGCCCGATTTCGCTTTGCGTGTAAACATCTTTACCGCCATTCTTACAAGCTTTCCCAATGTGCGCAAGTGTGGTGTCGCATGCATGTTTACGTGTTGACGTCAAAAGCAGAGAATAACACGATTATTTCAAATGTCATGTAAATGATTTTTGGTAGTTATCAGTGTATCGGCCGAAATGGGCTTCCTCAGAAGGGTGGCGGGCTTCTCCCTTAGAGATAGGGTGAGGAGCTCAGTCATCCGTGAGGAGCTCAGAGTAGAGCCGCTGCTCCTTTAGGAGTCAGTTGAGGTGGTTTGGGCATCTGGTAAGGATGCCCCCATGGCACCTCCCTAAGGAGGTGTTTCAGGCACTTCCAGCTGGGAGGAGGCCTCGGGGAAGACCCAGGATTAGGTGGAGAGATTACATCTCCACACTGGCCTGGGAACGCCTCGGGGTCCCCGAGTCAGAGTTGGTTAATGTGGCTCAGGATAGGGAAGTTTGGGGCCCTCTGCTGGAGCTGCTGCCCCCGCGACCCGACTTCGGATAAGTGGTTGAAGATGGATGGATGGATGGATGGATGGATGGATGGATGGATGTTGCTTTAACATCCTATAACATCAACCGTGAAACATTAGTAATAGTAATAGTACTAAAAATTGCTCTGTTTGTTTTGAGAGGCCCGCACAGACTGACACAGCAACATTGACTCAACCAATAGCGTCAGTTTAGACCGGGACTATGTTTGTTTGATCAACGACAGACAGGGAGTGCTAGAAAAAGCTGTGTGAAAACAATGTTTATTTGGCAGTTCTGTTTGGTGATGCCAGTGGTGCAGAAATGGCACACTTCATCTTTAAATAGTGGTCAAATAGGGTTAATTTTGGTCAATCTAGCCCTTTTACATTGTAGTAAGATCCGTTTTAAGACCAATGGCAGACGGGAGGAGTGTTATATAGTGCAGATATAACACAGGTGCAGAAATATTTAAAGATGGCTCTATATTGGCCCATTTGCCAGTGCTTTAATTGTATGTAGTATAACTATACAAGACAATTATGGCATGCTTCACAGAAGGCATGATGAAATGTATTGTGTTGACCTCTGCTGTCCATGTACTAACATTTCATAAAAAAAATTATTTGACTTGTTTTATCATTAGTCTTTGGTGTCATTTATCCTTATAAAGGCAGGCTCCATTATTCCCAGAGCGAAGCTGTTTGTGATTGATGTTGAAAATCCATCCAAACTCTCCGAGGTGGCGGTACCGAAATCCATCGGCTCTGGGTGTGTCCTCCTAATGTTTCAACATTCACGTTTTCACCATGCTTCCTGTCTGACACATAAGCTAAAACAGCATTCAACCTACTAGAGTTCAGCCACATGTCATTTAGTATACTATATTTATTGTGCTGTTTCTCCCAGCGATCACTACCTGAGCTCAGTCACATGGGTCACAGATGAGCGACTGGCGGTTCAGTGGCTGCCGCGCAGACAGGATCAAGTTCTTCTGCAGATTTATGACTATGATGGCACTAAATGGAAAGAGAACTCGGTAAGAGTATACATTACAATTCTCTAAGGTGTCCTCAAGAGGCCAACCATCTCACCTGAGACAAATGCTAATTGCAGGTGTAAACATTGTGTTACCCTCCTATTCTGATCAAGAAGGACCGCATGCTTTACTGTTCGTGGTCATTTTTGTCCGGAAACAGTAGAGGTGTTTTTTAAAGACATTATAACTTTTATTCTTCCCTAAAGTAAAAACAATAAAATAATCCTTCTACTTTTGGGATTTTATGTTTTTTAGTTTTTTATCTTATAGCATATAAATGTCTCGATTTCACCATTGATTTGCAAATGCAAATATGTACATTTATGTAACTTCACTACAGTAAAAAAAACCCTAGTTGAAATATAAAGAAAATATGAGAGTATGTCACACATTGGAGTCAGATCGCTGCCATCTAGTGAAAAACGAGACAAAAAAATGACTTTAAAATCATGTTATGGCAATAATAGCCAGTAGGTGGCAGCAATGTTCTATGCAGCCGCCTACTGTGTAGTCATTCTACATTTTGTCACAAGTTATGCATTTGGATATACTGAATATTTAGACACAATCAAATTGCTTTTTTATAATTATTTTTACGACCGCTTAGAAGTGAAGCTAAAGTCACCAAGTCTTATACCGCTCCGATAAAGGAAACAGTTTTCCTTATGTAACGGGAGCCAGCTGGTAGATTGACATCAAGAGGTGCACAAGCGACTAACGCTAGAGGCTATAGCCTGTAGCCTCCTTGTTAGAGCACCGCCTCCCATGCCGGAGACCTAGGTTCGAGTCCCGTACGGAGCGGGTAGAACAAGAGCGTCACATTGGTGCCGTGACCCGGATGGGAGTGAGGTTTAGGGGGGTGAGTGTAACGGGAGCCAGCTGGTAGATAGCTGTGCAGTGTGTAAACCTCACTCTCCTGACCTCAAGAGGTGCACTAGCAACGCTAGAGGCTGTAGCCTTTAGCCTCCTTGTTAGAGCACCCGCCTCCCACGCCGAAGTCCCGTACGGAGCGGCTAGAACAAGAGCGTCACATTACATCAGAAAAAAGATTTCGGTCAAAAATGACCGTTAAGGTTTGAGTTGAGCACTTTGAATCATAGTTTAAATTACATTCCATAATTTTCATGTTTATTTATTTATTTTTACAGAAATTTGAGCAAAAGAGCAAAACTGGATGGGTCGGACGGGTGAGTTCAAACAACAATCACAGAACAATTAATTATACAGATTTTCAGTTGCTGAAGTGAAACCTTGCAAAACATAATTTTCTGTTTTTCCCCTCACAGTACTTCCCTTTACCTCCTTACTTTGCTGCAGATAACATGAGCTTTTACAAAGTTATGAGTAATGACAATGGCTATAAGCATCTTCACTATGTGAACGGTGTAAGTAATTTACACTATTCTAAGAGCAACTGTGAAAACATCAAATATTTTAAATTTGTAATTTTTCACAGACTTGTTATGTGCTACATGCTTTGTCAGATACCAGTTACAAACATTATATTACACAAAACACAGTGGCATTAGCTTACTCTGTTGTTGTCTTTGTAGGGAAAAGCAACACCCATTACCTCAGGCAAATGGGAAGTGATATACATCTCAAAGTTAACCAAAGATGCTATGTGAGTATGATATGTAGACGACCAAAAAATACAAAACCGTTTACTCGTGTTTCTTGTTGCTCAAACTTTGTGAAAATCTGCTCTTTCCACAGATACTATGTGAGTAATGAGCACATGGGAAGACCTGGCCAGAGGAACCTTTACAAGTAAACATGCTGTTGAAGTCTAAAAAAAAGATACTAAGATCATAGTCACTAAGATACTAAGTCATAACCAGACGCGTCGCAATACAAACAATTTGTCTGTCCACACTGAACACGAAACTGATGTGTGACATAGCACAACCGCAGCCAATCAGAGCACGTCATGTTTAATGTACAGTTAAGAAGCAGGATTAATGTACAGATGAGTTCGCAGTGGGCTACCACAGAAATAGGCTAAATTCTGAATCTCTACTCTTACGACTTCTGCTGTACGAATCCAAATTTAGATATAGAAAACGTCAAAATATCATGTCGCGGTTAGTACAAAAACTCTGAGGAAGAGATATCTTGTCACTTGCCGCTTTATCGTGCTACGTCTGGTTAAACTTAAACTCTATGGACCCATCGGCGGGTCTGAAGGGGGGCACTATATCGCGAAAAAAGTTTGAGGTTAAAACGTTGAAGTTTCCGTTTACATAAGTCAGGCATACGAGGTATCATTTGAAAGTTTAGAATCTGAACTTTTCAGAAATAACCATCACTCCTGCATTTATGTTACTTAAAATAACAAAATAAGGCCTCAAATCATTCACGCTGAAAATTAGCACCCCCTAGAGGAAATGGGGTACAAATATTTATTTAATAAGTCCTTCACAAGTCATATATCAAATGAAAGCTCTCATTCGCAGCAATGTGACTGTATAGTTTATTTTGTTGTCCTAATACCACAGTTTGAAAGATTTTCAAAAGAATCACAAAGTGAAATGTGATTTCTGTAAGTAATCGAATACAAACGTCTCTTTTATGCTCTGAAAACTGCTGCTGTAAGCCACAAATAGCTACAAACAAGCCTTTGCTTTTACCTTAAATTACCAATTTTTAACTTGTCTGTGAGCTTGCTTGGCTGAATAATCTACTGTTATATCTAAGATGTTCAGAACAAAATATGCCATCCAGAAGAAAAGCATGCAAAACAAATCATCAGAAATATATGTTTTTGATTAATGATGATAAAATGTTTTATATCATCACAAAGGGGAGGATCTACTTTCTAATAACTTTCTTGATTGAGCTTCTAGTCCACTCAGAGGCCGAGATATTCAATGAAACAATGAGGGTGGTGCATGAACTGAAAATTAGACTGAATGTCTATGGACGAGCACATCTATGAGGGCTATAATGCGTTAGAGCGCCACCTACATTTCAGATCTGCATATTGTGATGGAATGTGATAGAGGAAAAAAATATTTTTTCTAGTGCTCGCTGCCATCTAGTGGAATGAAATAAGACTTTTCAAAGTGAGGTAGAGGGTACAGAACCAGAATTACATGCTTGCAAATTTAGGACAACAAAAACGTGTTTTTTTTTGTTTTTTTTTCAAAAAACTTTCTGTTTATCATACGATTATAAAAACACACTATTATTTTTAAATATTTTTAAACTTTTTTTATTTTATTTTGGGGTTTCTCTGAAAAATTAGACCAATTTTTTGCAATTAATCCATTTTTCAAATTAGACAAATTTTTGCAATTTAACGTACGTGTAAATGGTGAGCTTGTAAATTTGAGTGTGAAAAATTGCAGGCGGCAGCCCAAAAATTAAACAACATGGCAAAACTAACCAGGACTTGATTATCAGTCTGGGAGATGTATCTAAAAAAAGTATATCTTAACACATTTCAGCCTTTTAGCAATATTTGTATATTTTGATATTATTGTTTTTTTTTTTCTTCAGTAACAGGAACAATAATTTCGACCCAACAGCCATTGTAGCAAGTACATTCAACATTTGTGATATATTAAGTTAAGTGGTAAAATCTAGTAAAAAATAATCAAAGCATATTTTCCACATTGTTTTACACTAAATGAACACGAGGAAGAATGATATTTAAACATTCTCATTCATATGCAACAACAATATAACAATACATTATAATAAACACAATATTAATCACAAAAAAATGCCAAATGAGGCAAAACAAATCGAATGTACCAACTATAACACCGGTTGTATTCGTTATTGTTAGCAACTACAACATGAACTAACGATGAACAAAAGTTTTGCTGCTCTGATTTATCTTTATTAATGTTCTTTATTAATGTACATATTATAAAAACATTTTGTGCATTGTTAGTTCATAATGTAAAGTGTTACTGAATCATAAATCAAGTCTATTGACAGACTTTAGGAGATCTAATGGCCAAATAAAAAGCTGTTGCTACATGTATGCAAAATCTATACATACAAAAAATGTACATTTAATGCATCTTTTCTTAACCAATTTACAATGCTTTAACAATGGTATGACTTTACTTGGGATTGCCACTATAAAATATTTCATAAAAACACACTTTTCTGTTTCCGAAGGATTTCTTTCACTAAGAGCGGTCATTCTGCGGCTGAGTGCCTCACCTGTTCTCTGTATCAGGACAGGTGTCAGTATAACTCTGCTTATTTCAGCATTAACGCCTCATACTTCCGCATGGACTGCTACGGTGAGTGAACACGCTTCACACCTGCTCACCGGCAAGATAACATGGATTATCCGAGGTGACTGGTAACTGTGTACTGAATCTAATAAAACCTGATTTTACAGGTCCTGGGCTTCCGCTCTTTACACTAATGGAGAACAGAGCCGCTGCTAAAGGTTTGCATTATGTATCTATGTGTTTAAAACATTTCACTTTATGAAATGAGTCTAGGAAATACAATTCTGCCATTATTTATTCACCCTCATGTTGTTCCAAACCTGTATGCTGTGACTTTTCAGTGGAACACAAAAGTATTTTTGTAGAATTGTTGCACAAATCTCACCAGACACAAGAAAAACCACCATTAAAGCACCATAACAGTAGTCGATATGTTTCAAGCCTTCTCAAGCCTTGCGGTGGATTTTATGGAGCTTGACAGATGCGGTATGGATAGAGACTCTTTAAAAATTCTCCTTTTGTGTTCCACAGACATAATAACAGCATGAGGGTGAGTAAATAATGACAGAAGTGTTTATGAACTATTCCGTTCAACGTTAATGTGCATTTCTGTGTTGTTTTAGAGATTCAGGTGCTTGAGGAAAACAAGAAACTGGAAAAGATTCTGACTGCTGAACTTCTGATGCCAACCATCAAACGCGCCACATTAAAGATTGCAGGATTTAGTATGTGTCATACTTTATTCCAAGCACATCAAGTAGGATTTGAGAATCACATTTGCAGTTTTATAAGGTTTGATTATCTTTCCACAGCCCTCTGGTATCAAATGATGTTCCCACCAAACTTTGATTCCTCCAAAAAGTACCCTCTTTTAATACAAGTGTGAGTGTCCAAATCTATGTATTATATGAATCATGTGCCTTACTTTTAGTGAAAATACAGATATATACATTACCTATAAATACTATATATTACATCTATAAATAACATTAAAAAAAAATACAAATATTCCACATAATATGTGGTAAAAACCCCCAAAAGGTTTTGTATCAGTATTTTTGTTTTCATTTCTAGTAAAAAAAATAAAAATACTAAGCACCCTTAAAACAAGATCAATTTACTTGAGAAGCAAAATTGCACAAGGTAAAATATGAAGATTTTGTTTTTTTAGAGAAAATATTATAATAATATTTCTTATTGGGGCACTGGGTAGATCAGTATTGACGTTGACTACCGCAGCTGGAGGCACGAGTTCGAATACAGTGTGTGCTGAGTGACTCCAGCCAGGTCTCCTATGCAACCAAATTGACCCGGTTGCTAGGGAGGGTAGAGTCACATGGAGGTGACCTCCTCGTGGTCGCTATAACGTGTGGTTCTCGCTCTCGGTGGGGGGCATGGATGCAGCGGAGAATAGCGTGGGCCTCCACACGCGCTATATATCCGCTGTAACGCTCAACAAGCCACGTGATAAGATGCGCGGATTGACGGTCTCAGACGCGGAGGCAACTGAGATTCGACTTGGAAAGCATTGGGAATTGGACATTCCAAATTGGGGAGAAAGGGGAGAAAAAAAGGATATATTCTCTTAAAAGATGTCTTATCTTTAAAAGTAAAAATAAATAAATAATAATAATTGGTAAATATATCTTGTTTTACACTGATACAGTACATAACCCCAAATGAAAATTAAGTCAAACCTGTGTGATTTATTTATTTAAAAAAATATATATATTTTTTTCTCAGTCACCATTCACTTTCATTGTATGCAAAAAGATGCAATGAATGTGAATGGTAAATGGTGACTTTCACTAACATTGTTCCTTTTGTGTCATTTTTTTTTTATAGATATTTTATATTGGATATTTAAGACATAAACACTGATTAGGAAAATTATTTATTTGTAGTGAAAAGCATGCATGATTGCATGAAGCGAATTAGTTAATGGCATTAGTTAAAATAACTAAAAATGAACAATAATATTGCACCACTTATTAATCTTGGTTATTGCAATATATTATAATATATATATATATATATTTTATTGTAAGTTATATGTTAACATTAGTTAATGCATTATGAAATAAAACTAACAATGAACAATTATATTTTTACAAATTAACATTGATTAATAAATACTGTAAAAAATACATTGCACTAATGTTACCAAATGTACCCTTATTATAAAATGCTACCATAATATTTATAAACAAAGTAGCAAATTGACTTTTAGAATAGTTTTAGATATATTTATATTTATATATATTTTATGACATTAATACATTCTTGCATAATAGCTTGTTCAGATATTTCTTTGTAATAGTTGTGATTTTCATGTCATGATAAAGGTACGGAGGTCCATCCAGCCAGAACACGGACTATGTCTTTCGCCTGGAGTGGGCGACGTACCTGTGCAGCACAGAGAAGGTGATCATCGCCAGCTTTGATGGCAGGGGAAGTGGTTACCAGGGTGATGAGATAATGCACGCCATCTACGAGCGACTGGGAACGTATGAGGTGGAAGATCAGATCTCAGCAGTGAGGTGAGGTGAAGACAACGATGTGCACACGCTAGTTGCTAATGAGGAATCATTTAGCGTGATGTAACTCACAGACGTGCAAGCGATATGAGGCGGACGTGACTCAAATCTGATGGCTGAACGAGCTTGTTCCAGAGCTTGTGTCACAAACGGGTTGATTAAGGTCAAGCTGACTAATAGCAAAGTGGTCGTATGTAGTTTTTAATCAAAATTATTATTTAAGAAATACTTTTTAATTATAGTATTTCTATAGCATCTTTAATTCATAAAATGAAAAGAAGAGAGTAAGTAAACAAATACAAACAGTGGCAATAAAGGTGCACAATTAAAGGTAATTGTGAGGAAATCAAATAAAAAAAAATAATGCAATGGCTACGGTGACTTAAATATATATTTATCAAAAGCTAATAAATAGCTAACATTCAGAAGCTTGTTTTCAAAATGTGAATTTCTGAAATCTGTCTTATTTTAATTAGTAAAACATTCCAGATTTTGGGGGCATAATGACTAAAAGCAACTTCCACTGTACTATAATCAGGGCTGGACTGGTAATCTGGCATACCGGGCATTTTCCCGGTGGGCCGACACACTTTCGGGCCGATCAGGGGAGGACTGGCCATCGGGAGAAACAAGAGGTAAGGTGGGAAACGGGCCGAATGGACTGCGATAAGCTAAAATGAGCCGCCGCATTATGCAGAACGGACCACAAAATCACGCCGCGATATGCAAAAAAGGACAGCGAAGGACAACTTTTGGCTTGACCCCATTTTTGGGCCAGTTGCTATGTAAGATCCCGGGCCGATTTCTCTTCCCAGTCCAGCCCTGACCCTAATGGTTTGCATTACTTGCTTTAGAAGACATTAAACAACAGTTTAAATATAACTATCACCTACAAAAGATTTGTTTTTGGAATATCGTCACAATTGTTCACGTGACTGTCTGTGCTTAATTTCAGAAAATTCATTGAAATGGGTTTCATTGACAAAAAGAGGATTGCGATGTGGGGTTGGGTAAGTTGAATGCCTCACCTGACACTTTCATAAAAAAGTGCAAACATGTCTGTAAATCCTAAAAATGACTTTTATTATGTTGGTTTGGCAAAGCGAACATACAGTTATTGAACAAGCTTGAGTAAGAGGTGTCCTTACATGAGACCTCTCAAACAGGAGACCAAAATATTAAACTGTAACTCTTCCTAGAGCTGGAACCACCTACAACTACTCAGAACACTCTTTGAAGAAAAGGTTCCATATAGAACCCAAAAGGGTTCTATCACTCGCTTCATATTTGGAACCCCTAAAAGGTTCTAAATAGAACCCTTTTTTTAAGGGTTCCATCAAATGTACCCTGAAGTGTTCTTTGAACCAAGTGAAAAGGTTCTGTATAGAACCTTCACGGTTCTATAACATGGAATCGTAACATTTGGTTTTTGTTCATTTTTAAATTTAGGTTTTAGTTTTATTACCAGAATAACGTTTAATAGATATGTAAATTAAAAAGTTAATATGCAAATTTGTGTAAATCTTTGTAAATGGAACCTTTTTGCCTGAGTAAAGAAGCTGATTAAAGAACCCTAGGGTTCTATAAAGAACCCCAAATATGGGCCTGGGTAGCTTAGCGAGTATTGACGCTGACTATCACACCTGGAGTCATGAGTTTGAATCCAGGATGTGCTGAGTGACTCCAGCCAGGTCTCCTAAGCAACCAAATTGGCCCGGTTGCTAGGGAGGGTAGAGTCACATGGGGTAACCTCCTCGTGGTTGCTATAATGTGTGATTTTCGCTCTCGGTGGAGCATGTGGTGAGTTGTGCGTGGATGCTGCGGAGAATAGCGTGAAGCCTCCACACGCGCTATGTCTCCGTGGTAACATGCTCAACAAGTCACGTGATAAGATGCGCGGATTGACGGTCTCAGACGCAGAGGCAACTGAGATTCATGCTCCACCACCCAGATAGAAGCGAGTCACTACGCCACCACGAGGACTTAGAGCGCATTGGGAATTGGTCATTCCAAATTGGGGAGAAAAAAAGGAACCCTAAATAACCTTTTTTCTAAGATTGTAGCAACCGCCTAACAACCAGCCAGAACACTCTAGCAACAACTCAAAACACCTTTGCAACCTCATTGTAATCAAGTCAAAGTGTCAAGTTTTTTAAATGAATATGAAATTAACATTGACCCTAATTACTTGCTTAATGCACATTTCTGGTCTTGTTATGCGTGACTGATTGATGCATATAGCTCCAATAAAACAAACAGAAGTAAAATGGGACTTTAGAGTTGTTATAAACTTTCAGACAAAGTTTTATCAAGCCAACATTCAAAGTTTGTCTTGTTCTATACTCGATGAACTTAAAACCTGTCATACTAATTGCTGGAACATTTGTCTTGCTCACAGTCATACGGTGGCTATGTGACCTCTATGGTTTTGGGATCAGGAAGTGGACTGTTCAAATGTGGAATAGCTGTTGCTCCTGTTGCTAAGTGGGAGTATTATGGTATGGAATGCAACTTTGGATTTTCGGGTTTCAAATGTAGATAAACCCCAAACAATTTAGCAAATTTAACTTAGTGAATATTAAGAGTGAATTGTTTATTACTGACCGGACTTATATATATATTATAGATATAGTTTGTAATTTAAGTAAATATAGCAGAAAAGATTAAGTAATTAATCTTAATTCAAGCATGTACGAATAAATGCTCTAGCTTATTGGTAAATATTATTTTCGATTGTTTATCTTTACAATGCGTCATCATGTATCAATCATAAAGTAGAAAACCTTATTTTATTTACCTGTCAAATATGACAAGGACATTGTACTTTTAACATTTCAAAGCTGGTGATCCCAGCATGCACCATGCCTGAATAATTAATGAGTATGCATGGTTTCACTGTTTGCAAGATTATTCACACCATTTTTATTTTATTTATTTTTTTACATTTGGTAAATTCTTATTTTTATGAAGTCTGAAGTTCATTTTGTACTCAACAATATCAGTTCATTTTTTTCAGTGTATGAATTTAATAACAGATGTCAGTATTATTCAAAATAAAATAAAAAATGTATTTTTATATTTTATATATATATATATATATATATATATATATATATATATATATATATATATATATATATATATATATTATTTTTTATTTTTATTTTTTATTTTTTAAATCCTGCACACTACCATATCTTGCAAAAAAAACAAACATTTATTACAATGTTTCGGTCTCACAACTTTCAAAACGTAATGCAATGTGACCAATTTTAATTGTTAAAATAACAATTGGTGTTATTTTTGTGCAAACAAAAAAGTGTCCGCTTGCCAAGGTCTCTTTAGTTTTCTGCCTGTCAATCATTTTGCGCGTTCTCATAGTATTGAATTTGCAGTGAATTATTGAGGCTTAATGCCATTTTTATGCCCTGTTGCTCATAACAGTTGTCAGTAGAGGGCGCTATTGTACCGCTGTTGTTTTTGACAACCACTCCTGCTTGATATCACCTTCAATAAAGCTCATTTGGTATCTTTTGAGTGCGGGTTTTGGAAGAGGGGGCGTGGCTAATCAAACTGTTAGTTTGTGGAAATTCTAGAATGGCTAAAATCGCTTATCTGGTACTCTCCCATCAGTGATTTAGACTGAAATCAATTTATGTGGGTTTTAACTGATATTCATATGGTGTTGGTGCAAGCTACGGTAATGTGCAGGATTTTTTTTATTCTTAAAATAGCTGATCTCTTACACACCGACTGTATCAAAATGTTCAGGTGTGCCAGGTTTACTTATTTTGTTGTTAAAATGATTTATTTATATATATAAATATAATTCTTTTTACTTTACAGATGCTGTATATACAGAGAGATACATGCATCGTCCTGAAGAAAACTCTGAAAGCTATAAAGTAACTTAAGAAAAAAAACAGTCCTCTTGTAAAGAAATAAACATTTTTGTTATTAGCAGTCAAAGATACAGTTTTTCATATATGTTGTTACTTTGCTTGTTTGCAGAATGCCACTGTGACTGGCAGGGCAAAATTTTTTAAATCTGTGCAGTATATGCTGGTACATGGAACTGCAGATGGTAAACTTATTTTTGTCTTAACTTAAAAGTAGTTAGGACGTATTTTTAATCTGATATATTAGCTCTGTTCCAAAATGTAGTGAGCTGCCTACATAGGGAGGCTTTTTAGGCATTAGCACAACAAATAGAACAGCTGCCTATGTAGGTTACAGACAGCAAGGCAGATCACTAGAGTTTAGAACAGAGCCATCAAACTGTCTTTTGCAAACTATTGATAAAACTATTTCTTTTTTTGTTTGTTCACGTCTTTAACTGTTACTGCTGTTTTTATTTACGACTTCAGACAATGTCCACTTCCAGCAGGCTGCCCAGATTTCCAAAGCCTTGGTGGAAAATCAAGTCGACTTTGAAGCAATGGTGAGTATTGATACGGTAATTAAACATAGTTGGGTGAATCTCACAAAACCTCTAATTTAATATATATTATTAATGAAAATTAATAAAATTATATATATATATATATATATATATATATATATATATATATATATATATATATATATATGTATATATAATGTATATATGTATATATCATTTAATAAATATT